>NC_092155.1:45711166-45733666 GCF_045791955.1 Oncorhynchus clarkii lewisi
TGTCTGCTATTTGTTATGGTAAATTGTTTCTAAATGAGCTAATCAGTAGATTGTTTGGACTGGGCCCGGGAACTGGGTCCCCCGAGAAAAATCTCTCTCTCCCTCTCCGTTCTGTAGATTGTGCTCAAAGAGTTGGCACTACAGCTCAACAGAAGACAAAGTGCACCACTTTGGGGCCGGGCCCTCAGGTTAGCCAAGTTTCCAATAGTAGGAGGTTCATTTGAAAATGAGATTGCAGGTTCCTTTCTAAAGTAGTACTGCTTGGCTATCACTGTCCGTCCCTCTTGCCATTTACAGTCAATCTGTTCTCAAACTGCACACGGTTTATTGGGCTCCAAGATGGAGATGGCGAGAGATGGAGAAACAGAGCGAGAGAGAGAGAGAGAGAGAGAGAGAGAGAGAGATCATCACCTATCCACCTATCAGAGGATAGGTGATGCAGAGGAGAGAAGGAGAGGGAGAGGTAAGGATAGAGATTCAGCAGGGAGGAGACGGAGAGAGCGAGAGACAAACAAACAGCAGAGACAGAGGGAGACAAGCAGAGATAAAAGGAGAGAGAAAAGGAGAGAGAGAGGGAGAGGCTGGGCAGGAGCCAAATGATTGATAATTAACGGGTCTCTATAAACAGAGTTCTGATCTCTCCAGGGCACCATTACAACCCAACATTGTCCAGGACCACCACTCCCCTGGCCCATTCCATCCCTCCCTCCTTGTCCTACCCGACTACATCTGGGCAGACTGCATCAATCTTCCTTCTCTTTCCTACATTCTCGCACTTTCCTTGCTCTCTCACTCTTCTCAAGTACCAGACGCACCCCTCCTCACGTTTCCAGCAGGTCGTATATATGTATATATCACTCTGCGGTGTGTGTGTGTGTACAGCTGAATCTGCACATTTGAGTGTGTGTGTGTGTGTGTGTGTCCGTCATCGAGGCCTATGCCAGGCATGAGTGTGTTTTTGTTGCCAAATGAGGAGGGATAAATCAGGTGGGAAGGATGTGATTTCATCATTGGTTGACCGGTTGGAGTAGGCCTCTGTCAGCGGTACGGAGAGACCGAGAAGAGAAGAGAGGGCGAGAGGAGCAGAGAGGAAGAGGGAGGAGAGAGAGAGAGAGGGGGAGAGAGGGAGGATAGGAAAGGCTTACCTGTAGGGCTGCTCTCCTGTGTGTGTCCGTAAGTGCCTGGTAAGATTAGCTGACCTGGGGAAGATCTTCCCACAGTACCTGGGGAGAAAGAGAGGGGAGGGGAGAGGGGAGAGGGGAGAGAGAAAGAAAGAGAGAGAGAGAGAACACAGCTTAAGTATCCTACACTGTCCCGTACTTCTTACAAAAAGTTTACCCCCCCAAAAAAAATCTCCGGCGTGGTGCCTACCTGCAGGTGTAACGCTCTTTGCCTTTGCGGAGGATGGCGTCGGAGAGGGAGGGCGGCGGCGAGCGGAAGTTGAAGAGCGGGTGGGCGGAGTGCTGCAGTGAGTTGGGCGGGGCGTCCAGTTTGAGAGCGCCGAAGCTCTCCAGCTTCTCCGTCATGTTCTCCATGGCCGACATCTGAGGTAAAGAAGGTGTACCACGGTAAAGATACTGTAGCTGTAGATAGGGGAAGATTTACAGTCACGTTTTAGTCAACAATAACTGTTCTTCAACAGGTTGCACTGTTTTGTTCCAGTCCTACACTAGGCCTTGATTAGTTGGTTAAATCGCGCAAACTGTTCGCCTCGGTGACGAGCGCCTGGTAGCGGGGGCCGGAGAGAGAGAAATGGAGGAAGGCAGGAGGAAGCGATATATCAGAGGTCGTTCTCTTGATTGTGCTGTCGGGAGTCACCTCCCTGACCTATCGCACGTTGGCAGACACTCGAGGAGTCCCCTGAGTCCCAGGCAGACTTTGTTCTCAGCCACCTCCTCCTTTCCCCTCCGTCCTCAGACTCTCGGTGAAGCCACCGCGAGCTCAATTCAATGAGAACTCTGACGGGAACCATACAATAAAGTTCAAAGATGCCCGTCACTGATACTGCTTTACCTTGTCTCCTCCCCCAGCCTCGGGACAAAGGGCCAGTCAGTTATGGGCTGGGGGTTTTTTATTTGACAAAAACAGCTTACATCCTTCCTGGTTTGGGAATACAACAGGGGACATGGAGACAGACACGCCGTCTCAATGTATTTATTCGTGGCGTCTCGGCGTTGGATGATTCCGTCAGCGGAACGAATTAGCGGTCCCGTCACGGCGGTGTGGTAACTGGGTGGATTGGAGCCTAGAAGGTTGGGATAACAGAGGGCTTATTGGGCTTCGTATTTGTCTTGGATGTGTTCTGTCCAAGACCCAGGTGAGAGCAGAAAGTCTCAAAGGACTGTCCTTACGTCCTTATGCCTGTTCTTATGTGCCACCCACACCTGGCATATAGGAGGAAAGGATCCACTGTTGTTGTTGGATGCACACGTAGGGTACAGTGTGTGTGTGTGTGTGTGCGTGCGTGCGTACTAACTCGGTGTATGAGTGCCTCGTTCAACTTCACAATTGATAGAGGACCAAGCAGATTCCCGGGTCAGATAAAACGAGTTCCCAACAACAGCCCCCATTCTTCCCCATTCTCCTGGACACAAACACAGGACGTCCTTGATGGACACACTGCTATTATCTAGGCAGCCAGGGAGAAGAAACTGGCCAGGAGGAAGTTATTAGCTCTCCGTGTGCTCCGAGGCCCAGAGAAACAATGCCGCAACTAAGTTTAGGATTAGCAAGGGGCTGAATGGTGGGATAGCTGCATGGGGTGAGATAGGGCTCGATTCAAAAGCGTATTATTCTTCTTATTAATACGTATCATTCTTGTTATCGCCGCTGGGAGGTTGTTTGGTAGGTGGGAAGGGTTGGAAGGGTTCGGGGACAAGCCAAACAATGCGGTTTGGTTATCAAAGGGGCGACGCGATACCAGACCTTTTGTCTTCTGTGCTACAAGGTGGGAGGCGGTGGTATTCCGAGGCGCCACATCGTAAACAAAGGAAGAAATCGTACAGAGCCCCTGAGAAATGACAGTGGCGCTTCGGGACCGCTGTGGGACCGTTGCGCAGGAGAGGAGGGTTTCAGGAGTGGGTTTGTGGGAATTCTCATAGAGCAACATGTTGGGACAAAATCAGATATTGATTCTAAAAATCTGCCTAAGACTTCAACTTGGTGACCAGTTTTCCTAATCTGTCTCTACCCGTCTATTCAATGACATAGATGTGTCTATTAGACATCTGTGTCTAATCAATCAGATGCAGTCAGTCAGTCAGTCAGTCAGTCAGATTGATATTAAGATTAGTTTATTTGTCAATTGCACACAATGTCCAACTGAAATCTGACTTCCTATTTAACCCAACCTTCTGAAAGACACCTACAGTTGAAGTCGGAAGTTTACATACACTTAGGTTGGAGTCATTAAAACTCTGTTTTCAACCACTCCACAAATGTATTGTTAACAAACTATAGTTTTGGGAAGTCGGTTAGGACATCTACTTTGTGCATGACACAAGTCATTTTTCCAACAATTGTTTACAGACAGATTATTTCACTTATAATTCACTGTATCACAATTTCTGTGGGCCAGACGTTTACATACACTTTAAAGTTGCCTTTAAACAGCTTGGAAAATTCCAGAAAATTATGTCATGGCTCTAAAGCTTCTGATAGGCTAATTGACAAACAATAGTATGCAAGTGTACACCAAGTGTACACCATGGGACCATGCAGCCGTCATACCGCTCAGGAAGGAGACACATTCTGTGCAAATCAATCACAGAACAACAGCAAAGGACCTTGTGAAGATGCTGGAGGAAACAGGTACAAAAGTATCTATATCCACAGTAAAATGAGTCCTATATCAACATAACCTGAAAGGCCACTCAGCAAGGAAGAAGCCACAGCTACAAAACCACCATAAAAAAACACACTACAGTTTGCAACTGCACACGGGGACAAAGATCGTACTTTTTTGAGAAATGTCCTCTGGTCTGATGAAACAAAAATAGAACTGTTTGGCCATAATGACCATTGTTTTGTTTGGAGGAAAAGGGGGAGGCTTGCAAGCCGAAGAACACCATACCAACCGTGAAGCACGGGGGTGGCAGCATCATGTTGTGGGGGTGCTTTGCTGCAGGAGGGACTGGTGCACTTCACAAAATAGATGGCATCATGAGGGGGGAAATTTATGTGGATATATTGAAGCAACAGCTCAAGACATCAGTCCGAAAGATTGGTCGCAAATGGGTCTTCCAAATGGGTCTTCCAAACTTCTGACCCAGCTCTGTCAGGAGGAATGGGCCAAAATTCACCCAACTTGAGTGGGAAGCGTGTGGAAGGCTACCCGAAACGTTTGAACCAAGTTAAACAATTTTAAGGCAATGCTACCAAAAACGAATTGAGTGTTTGTAAACTTCTGACCCACTGGGAATGTGATGGAAGAAATAAAAGCTGAAATAAATCATTCTCTCTACTATTATTCTGACATTTAACATTCTTAAAATAAAGTGGTGATCCTAACTGACCTAAGACAGGGAATTTTTTACCAGGATTAAATGTCAGGAATTGTGAAAAACTGAGTTTAAATGTATTTGGCTAAAGTGTATGTAAACCTCTGACTTCAACTGTACATATACAGGTTGCAGAGGTTGGAGCAGGAGGCTTCAACACTGGACTCCTGTGGAGCAGTTGCTGTGGGGTTTAGGTGTCTTTCTGAAGGGCACAACGGCAGGCAATGGCATCTAAGACTTGACACCAGAAAACCTCCTGTTGCCAGTTCACTTCCTGACACATTTTTACCGTCAGACCCGGGATTCGAACTGGCAAACCTCCAGTTGCTGGCTCGCCTTTCTAGGCTACCTGCTACCTGTCTGTCTGCCTCGCAGCAGTGGGGGTTTGCTGTGTGTGTGTGTGTGTGTGTGTGTGTGTGTGTACCTGTGGATGAAAGAGCAACGGACTGGGCCTCAGGTACTTCTCCTTCAGAGCTCCCACAGGGTCCAGTAACTTCCTCTTTTCCACCCTGCTGGACAGCAAGGACAAGGGTTACGTACGAAGGTCAGAGGTCAACTGGAAAGGTCGCATTGATTCACACTATACATGCCCATATAACGTATTATAATTTCATTTATACATTTTATGGACACAGTATGTTTTACATGAGTTATCTTGTTGTTATTAGTCCCACCCTTCAGCTCCATTCAACCCCTCCCATCTATCTCTTAACACCATCCATATTGGATTTCTATTGGCCATTTTTTTTTCAACTGTGCTGCGATGCTTCACAAAAGCTCTGAACCTTTCCATTCTCATAGTTTCTACAGACTGAACATATATATTTTTTGCTAAAAGCATTATTATATTATTGATCGATTGACTATGACTTCTCAGATCACCCAGTAATGTGGGAGTGCATACTTAGTCGTTTGCTAGTGTGGATATTGCAACCTAGTCCTTTCCTCTTATCTCATGAGGGGAAAGGTTAAGTCTGAACACTGACATACAGATTTGGAGATATATATTATACTGAATATAGGTTCTAACATGAGTTTCAACTTGAGTGGGTTATCATACAGTGTCTGGTGAGGCCTCTGGTCTACTCGGGGCTGAAATACCTGTATATTGGGTCCATGAAGAAGGGTGAGGGCTTGGCGTAGTGCAGGGAGGGCTGCTGCTGGGGCGGCTGACCCAGGGACTGCTGTTGCTGGGGTAGCGGGGGCTGGAGGAGGGAGTGGCCCTGGGGGTGCTGGGCGTGGGAGTGCGGGTGGCTGCCGGGGTGCTCCTCCTTGCGGTGGTTCTTGCGGCTGGGCGGTTGCTCGGGGGCCACCATCCCGTTGTGTCCGTCCCGTCGGCGGCTGCCGATGCTCAGGTCCAGCGGCTGCTCCTCACCCCCGGGGAGAATGAGGGGGGCGTTGCTGCTACTGCTGGGTGGGGTGGGCTTGGAGGGGGCCGGTGGGGCCGGCTTGGCCTCCTTGGGCTTGGTGGTGAGGTCGAAGGGCGATGACTCTCCAGTGCCCGGGGCGGACATTTTGTGGGGTGTCGGATGCTGCTCACGAGGTGACTTGGGCTCAGCCTTGAAGAACATGCCGGGGTTGAGAGTGCCGGCCCGCTCTGCGAAGGGGTAGAGGGAGTGAGGGAAGTTGGGTAAGAACTGGAAGGGGAACATGGAATGGTAGGGCAGCGATCCGATCTTCTTCTCCTGCAGGCCCATGAGGCCAGGGCCAAAGTACTTCTCTGCGATGGAGGCGATGGCCTTGATGGAGTCTGTGGCAGCGGCACCCCCTGTGGTGGTTGGTGGCAGCGCCTGCTCCTCCGGAGGCGGGAAGAAGGAGTGCTGGGAGGCGCCGGAGAGGAAGGAGGGACGCTCGCAGGCCAGGTTGCTTAAGCTGGACACCGCCGACACCGAGCCACTACTCACGTCGTCCGGCCGCCCGTCCAGACCCGCCCTCTCCGCCCCCCTCGCCCCTCCAGCGCCCGCCGCCTTCCTCCTCTTGGCGCCGGTGCTCCGCTCCCGTTGTTCCCGCTCGCTCTCTGCGTCGCTGTCTAAGTCTGAACCCGAGGCGGTGCCGGTGGTGGTGTCCAGGTCGGTGCCGCTGGTGGTGTTGACGTCCTCCAGGTCACTGCCGTCCGACACCTCCGACATCTTGGCCTTGGCCTTGGCCTCGCCGTACGCCAGCCTATCCTTGTCCTCCCTCTCCTGGCTGCTGAGGAGACTACCACCTCCATTGTTGTTGTTAATGGAGCTGACCAGAGACAGTGGAGGCCCGTCCAGGGGGCTGCGGGGCAGCTTGCCCTCCTGAATCCCACCGTTGTTACTGTTGTTGCCCAGGGGGCTCTTCAGCATCGGGCTGGGGGGCAGTAAGGGCGGCCGGGGGTAGAGCGAGGGGGGGAAAAGGCCCGGGAAGCCGTGGGAGAGCGAAGGGAAACCATGCGGCCCAGGGGAGAAGGGAAGGCCGGCATGGGGGTGAGGGTGTGGCCGGGAGGGGAAGTAGTCGGGGAAGGCCAGGCCCGAGTGGTTGAGGCCCGGGTGGTGGTGGGGGTGGTGGTGCTTGGACTTGGCCAGGATGGGGCTGCTGCTCATGGGGATGCCGGGAGCGAAAAGTCCCCCAGCAGGGCCATAATGGTTCTTGCCCTCACAGAAGCGCCGGTGCTTGTTGAGGGAGGAGGTAGTGCTGAACATCTGGCCACAGTCCTTACACTTGATCTGGGTGCGGCAGTCGGCGTGCATGCGCTTGTGGCGGCACAGGTTGGAGAACTGCGTGTAGGACTTGTGGCACACCTCGCCTGGGGAGACACACAGCCCACATGGGCCTGGTTAAGCCCATTTAAACACTGTCACTAACTCAGAGTACCAAGTCAACAGTCTACACGGATACAACACTAGGCTACTTAGAGAAAAATACATGTACATCGCGCCTTCATTTGGTCTAAAGACTGTATATCTATACAAATCAGAAGCCGTACATGCTTTTGGTGAAGTCCAGTGACAAGTTTTCATCTTCATACTTATTGGCCATTGAATCACTATGACTGGCAACACACCTACCATATGTCCACATGGGGCAATATACGGTTAAGCTGACTATTTTCACACTATGTTCTATGAAGTGTTGCTTGAATACATACTGTACGTATACATGTATATAGGCATATACACACATACGTGCACATGAGTACAAACAGAAATGCAAAGCAGAAAGTTGAGTGAGAGAAGAAGAGATCATGGCTTCCGGCATCGTTCAATGGGGAGCTGAAGCGGATACTGTGGATCCACTTTGATCATATCAAATCTGCCCATGCCGTCGGGAAATTCGTTTTATATCACCCTCAGAGGGGAAAAAACACACACAGAAGGAAAAGAAACCAAAAAGGAACACACAAAGTAACACTTTTTTTGAAAGTCCCCCTAAAGATGCTCAACAAATTATCAATAAACTATTTTCAGTAACATATCAGCTGCAGAGGGACCATAGAGTTGAATAGAGGGCCCAACTCCTATCTGTACCATTGCAATTGCGCCCTCTATCCAATTCTAAGCTGGACTATCAAAATAAAGTGTGACATATACAACAAAAAGAGAAGGAGAGTGAGAGGCACAGAGAGGGGGAAGGAGGACGATAACAAAAACAAGCAAAAAAAGGTAGGAAAAACGCAAAACAAAATGGCGGTTGAAAAAGGGATGGGGGTCATGGAATTGTCTCTGACCTATGGGATTGTGTCTGCTACTGTCACTGGCCCTGCCTGGGGTTGGAGAGAGACGGAGGGAGGAGGAAGAGGAGGATGAGGAGGAGGCCTTTGGACACGGGGAGGAGGTAGAACTAGATGTGGGTTGGCTAGGCCGTGGCGGCGACAGGGGCTGTGGCGACTCAGACTTACAGATGAAGGGCTTGACACTGCTGTGAATGTGCTTGTGCTGCTTGAGGCCCGAGGAGGTGGCGAAGGTCTTGCCACACTCGGGGCAGGTGTGAGCGCGCGCTCCTACGTGCTGTGAGCGGATGTGGCGCTGCAGGTTGCTGGGGTCCGTAAACACCTACGGGTAGGGGGAGGGGTGGGGGGGGGGGTGGGGGGGTGGCCGGCACGTTTACATTGACACACACACATATGCATACGCACAGATATAAAGCAGTTATGGCCAGTGATCACAGTCATCCGATCACTGTAATAAATAGTACTGAGTAAAATGGATTTTACTGCCATCATAGACAACACAAAACCTGATGATCTATCTCAGTTTATGGCCTATTAACATTGATGGTGGTGACATTCACAAACAACTAACTTGATGGCCAGTCAACCAAGCTGCATAAACTGAAACAAGTGACACAAGTCATCTAACATAAACCCACATGATTAAGTTGGTACTAAGTTGGGTTTATGGTTGCCGACCTAATCATGACATCACACGATTACAACCACGTGTTCCTACATACATACAGGATGGATTTTCTCCTCATTCAAGTCGCTACTGTAGCTAGTGTCAGCATTCACCAAGGTAGCGAAGGAGAAGAGCCAGTGTTTGAGTGCACAACTTACGTGCCGGGTGTGCTGTACCTTATCGCAGTTTTCACACTCGAACCGCTTTCCGCTGTCGTGGGACATCTGGTGACGGATGAGGTTGGACTTCCAGTTGAAGGCCTTGGGACACTGGTCACACTTGTACTCCCGCTCCTCTGTGTGCACAATCATGTGCTGGCCCAGACTGGACAGGGAACACACACACACACACAGTCCTTTAGGATAATGATGATACACCTCCAATCATTAGTGTAGAGGTGATTGTACCACTGTGTGTGTGCATGTGTGTGTGTTCTCGATGACGCACGTGTGTGTGTGTGTGTGTGTGTGTGTGTGTGTGTGTATATGTGCTGCACCTGTACTCGTTGGGGAAGATCTTCTCGCAATCCTTGCACTCATGGACGGGCTCATGGTCGCTGTCGTCGCGCTCCTGCTTGAAGTCCTCGTTGCTGAGCGTGTCGAACAGGGAGCCGGCGCTGGCGCACGAGTACTTCTGGTGCCGCCGCAGCTCCAGGGCCGAGGTGAACAGCTCGTCACAGTCCTCGCAGCGGTACATCTGCTCGTCTGCAAAACAACACAACTTGATTTGTCCCACGTGTCATCTGGACAAAGACCGAACAATACACACCTGCGAAAGGTAAAAGTCTGAGCAGGATAACTGCATAGCTCCCCAGCCTATATCCATCGATGATCCCAAACTGAACACACAACTACAAACAAGGCAAGAGCATCCAGAAATGCCTAGCATTCAAACTTGTATGAAAATAAATCTCAGGGTAGCCCATACCCCGTACTCTCCTGTCCAAGCTAATCAAGAGCATGTTCAAACGCTTAAAATAACTACTCTCCAATTGGTGTTGATGTAAAAGGAAAAATCTATTAAAAATCAAATGTAGCCTGGGCTAGAGGGCTTTACACCTTAATTAACTCATAGCTGATTACTTTAAGTCCAGTAGTAGTGGCTGTTCTTTGGCTTTATAGCGAGCAAAGGAAACAATAGGCTACACATTTGTCATTGTTTTCCAGCATGATAGCCTTTGTAATACTTTTCCCAACCAAGGTCAAACCGATAAAACTTGGAGGCAGGGGCTTTCAATGGCGGGTTCCTGACTTGGACGCCAAGTTCAACAACTCAGGCCAAATGAGAGAGAGAGGGGGAGGGGGAGTAGATGGTGGAAGTTGTCCAAGAAGAATGAGCCATGCGGGGTTCGGCTAGGTTGTCACCCACCCCATGGAGGTTTTAGAGCGCCAATCAACCCACGATGCCCGCTCTGCCGTGACCCTAGTGGGCACTGCGTGAGGGCACCAGAGATCCCCCTAACACACCACACTGTAACTATTAGTCATCGAATAGCAAAGCAGACAAGTTGATTCAAAATGACTTACAGTGCATGGCTCATCTGGTTTCTACTGTATGCCTACATTTATTCCGCTGGCTATGTCTAGAGCCATTAAAAGGGCAGAAGTGTAGCAACAGAACTTTGTCTAAACATGTATTTGAACAAATGACCCTCTTTGGTCGTAGTCGTCCATTACTTCAAACTCAAACACTATGCATGCATAGCTGCCACCCTAGCCACATAACTCATAACGGAGTGAGCGTTTTGCTGTGTTAAAATGTTCCATTCCAACCTAAAAAACACCTCAGCGCCAAGCTATTTGGATGTGTCACCTTTGAAAGCTGCGACGTGTTTCCATGAACAGGCTTATAAAAAGCGCTTATTGAGGCTTTGTTACCGGTTTTATGACACAGAGGCTTTGTCAAATCAAACAGCACTTCAAGTGGGAAGTGAAACGCGAGGAGGACCGGGCAGAACCGCACCTAGCCATCGGCTTCACCGCTACATGGCGTTCGACTCGAGGCCTACAATGCTAGATAGGAGGCGTGCGGGGCGTTTTAAGGCCGAAGAATACTTTTGGCGCCATTATCTGTGTTCCATCAGTAACACTCCGGAATCAAGAGGAGGAATGTTGCGGAGGGAGGACGGTGAGAGGGCTCATAAATGGGAGACTAATAGCTTTCTGGGAGATGTAGGGGAACACAATTATGTGCAGTTTAGCGACTAATCTGGGAGCATGGGTGAGGTCTCGGGAGACTCCTCAAGCCCCACTTCAAATTCCAGCTCCTATAAGCCAGCCGAAGAGTGGTGCAGCCGCCAAGCTATTCCTCTCACCTTCTTTTCTCTAGCGAACGCACACACACACACACACACACACACACAGTCTACCTTTCCTTTTGTTACTAATTTGTTAATTCATTCTGCCTCTCCTCCATTTTCTATCTTTCCCAAACTCTCGCAATATGTCAGTCTCTTTCGTTTTCTCTTGCTCTCTTTACAAATCTCTCGCCTTACGTCCCGTTCCTATCCTTTCACCCCCTCTCCTGTTCTTTTGGCAAAGAGATCTGAGGGAGGCTTTCGGGGGGGAGAAAACATTTTGTGTGTTAGAACATCTATGGCTCACGAAAACCGTGTTCTGTCTACACCGTTTTTATAGTCCATGACAAGTGAAAACATAGCCCCACTTCATTGCAAAAAGACCAAGATGTTCAAACGTCCAACTGATTTATGCCTTACCTCACCTGGATCAAAATGGAGTACCTGGATCAAAATGGGAATGATGAAATGACGTTCTCTTTGACATGTAGCCTAGGCTACAAGATCATGTACAACAAGCACGACTGAAATGTCGTAGTCCTAAATGAATTGGAACGGCTCAAGACAATTTGCACGTTAGACAAAACCACATGAATCCATAAAAATAAACAATAGGCCTACATGCCAAAACACGAAATCCGAAGTGTGGGGAGGTCCCCATTCTGATATTATAGAGATTTCTCAAAAACAAAGTCATTGGATTTCAGTTATTGTAAAATGACCCAGCATCAAATCTCATTTGCCACTAACCTCGTGTTTTACCTAACTATTCTGTCACTTGTTGACTTTAGGCTAATAAAACGCTTTTATCCCCATCACAAAACCTATTAATTCCAATAATATGCTACAGTATAGCCTATTTAATAGGTTAAGGCTATCCTATATTAATTCTAAAACAAGGTAAGTATGGCAGGGCCTACATCAAATCCTTCCCTACAAACATAATAGGCCTACTTGTCAAATCCTTCCCTACAAACGTGATTTACATTTCAAGAAATAGCCAACATCATTTTATTTGCAATTGTTTTCAGGACTTCATAATATTTTCAACATACCTCAGTGTTATAGTGACCGCTGTGATATGTAGGCCGAGGCTTAAGTCATTTTGGAAAGTGATAGCTGACCCCTAGACTAGACCAGGATTTCCCAAACTCGGTCCTGTCCCCCCCCCCCCCCCCCCCCCCCCCTGCACGCTTTGTTTTTTGCCCTAGAGAGCTGATTCAAATAACCAACTCATCATTAAGCTTTGATTGTTTCAATCAGCTGTGTAGTCCTAGGGTATGGGAAACGCTGGGCTAGACTGAAGCAATTGTCCGAGGTTGGATGAGGACTGAGTTCATCATTGATGGGTGTATGGGATAGCAATCAGATCTCTTTTCATGATAGGACACAAATCTCACTCAGAAAAAGGTATAAGATAGGACTCTCTGAAGGGGACACACACAACCCATGTGAATTTTGTCCAAAAATAATGATGACGTTTTGGATCTTCCTCAAGAAATCCATAGAAAGAGGTTATTTGGGGTACATATATTTGGCCTATGAAATCTGTATCTAAAATAATGATTCAAAGATTCAAAACGTCAATTATTTTGGGCGGCTAAATTTACAACGAATTTGTCCTGAAGGTTAAATCCAAACGCAGCATCTTTAGCATATGTGAAAGAGTTTCTCAACTCTATAGCCACATTGGCCAACAAAGCCGCGCAGGATGTTCGTTTAGAGTTTGTTTAAAATATGCGCTAATGATGCGCATTAATCTTACCTTCTAGGTTCGGTGCCATCGATCCCTCCGGGAAAAGTCCGTCCTTCATATACACCAGGAGCTCCTCCCCCACTTCAATATCCCTAATAGCTTTATAATAAATCTGTTAAAGAGAAAAGGGAGGGTGAGAAGGCGGTTAGGGACAGTATAGTCAACAAAAAAGCTATAGTCTGTCATTAATAAATCAATTACTCTTCTTTGCCGTCGATTTAATAGGCTTATTAATATCTTCATCTGTCAATATCGTTGTTGTTATTATTGTTATTAAAGGCAACAACAATACAAATAATAATTTGTATTAGGCCTATTTATGTAGGCCTGATCAAAAAAAGGCTATTTGACAATTGTCCTTACAGCCCAATTCGTTTATTTAATATTTAAATTGCTTGGCATATAAATGCATTTATAAATCCGATTTCGTTTTTTTGTCTACTTTACAGCAATTGTTTATCATATAAACATGTGATAGTGATAGGTCTATTCATCGATGCACATTCATTATTATTGTTTCTAAAAATCGAAAGATTATTATTTATATATATTTAATAAAAAATGATAGGAGGCAATATTATTTTTTTATTTACCACAATAATTAGGCTACCCAATGACGCTCTTCTTTTGGGTTTTAAAACACCATAATACCTCATTGTTATTAGAATTCAGGCTGACTCCACGCGCCAAAAAAATGGCCTAGAATATGTTGAATTCAATGAGCCAAATACAAACATAATTTGGGATGTAAACAAAGATATAGTTCAAGTATATTTGAAGATTCCAAAATTGAAATAAACGGACCGTGTCTCGTAGGCTATTCTTTTTTTAGAAAGGGACGCAGACGCAGACAATGACACGAAATGCCAAATCAAATACGAAATAACGGGAGTGCATTAATTTACAGAACAACTTGCATGCATACCCGTACGCAATTAAAATAATACAAACGTATCTAAAACATGTAGGCCGACAGCTGATTTAATTTGAGCGACTGAAACAGAGGTTGCAAGAAATGTGTGTTTTTGCTTGTTAAATCGAAAGAGCAACATAATTAATTACACGTTAACTACAAAATAGGCCTAGGATCATGTTGAATTGAATAGGCAATGTGGCTGAATTATGAGCAAACATGTAGGCCCACAGTTATATACAATCACCAAGCAATGAACAAAATACAGTAGAAATACACTGAAAAGACCAGCCACAATGTGTGTTGTGCGGACGCATGGGGGCGCTCACCACCAGTTTAAACAACAATTCATCCTGATGCAGGCCTTCACACAGCAAAACATTGCGAGAGGTAAAACACATTCACACAGAATAGTAAAACTGTAGTAACTTCATATAATACTTTTATCTTATACTGTTATGACAGTACGGAGGTGTGCTTAGAGGCTAGGCCAAATATTCCTAATCACTGACAAGAGAAGGCACATTATTATCGTAATTATTATTATTATGATTGTTTTGTAGGCTATAGTATTAGACTATTATTATTATTATTATTCATTTACACACGGGCAATTATGCGACAGACATGTTTATCTCTGACCTTGCTGTTCTCGGTGAGGTGGTAGAGTTGGGAAAGTTGCGCCGCGGTTCTTAGAGCTTCCAGTTGTAACAGCAGTTGAGTCCCGGTGGAGTTGGCAACACAACCCATAGTATCATTACAGGAACGAGGCCGTCAGGCCGGGGCTGGGGTGGCAGGCAGGGCCAGGGAGAGAGAGAGGAGGCAGGCGGCCAGTCAGGCTGCGGCGTGTCGTCCCTGGTTGGAGCTGAAGCCGCCACTCTCTAGTCTGTGTGAGCGCGTCTTTGATGATGAGGGGAGCTCTCTCTCATTAGGCTAGTGATTCCCTATTGCCCCATCGAGCGCCCGGAGTTATCCGAAGGCCACTCCTCCTCCCGTCCTTATCTCAGACCAAAGGATTGCCTGATCTGACTAGGAGACCCCTCCCCACAGCTCCGTCTCCGCTCTTACCACTAAATTCATCTATTATTGATGGAAATAATGTATCTAGCGGTCAAATACTTTTTTTAAAACACACACGTGGGCGATAAAAAGCTGGTAGGTGAGGCTCACCTTAGTGGGTGTTTTAAAGGCTTTCGAAACAACGCTAAGCAATGTGTTTTTAGTTGAGGCTTTAAACACAAGTCTCTACACCTGTTTTAACTTGTTATCTTTCACCAGATGCTTTTCGCAGTTTGTGCAAGAGTACACATATTTGTGCCAAAGACGTAAACAAGGGCATGAAACATTTGGATACGTTCAAAATAATTGGTATCAACTGACCTTGTTATCATAAATGGAACCTGCTTTGCTACATTGAATAAACGATTTATGTAATTGCAACGCGTGAGCCCTATTTAAACTCGCAATTGCCTGCAATAAAATATAGTGACATGACTTACTATTAAATAGGCTTATGATAACTGTTTTGAAAACAATATTTAACAGTTGTTTTATAAGCCTACATTTTTTTCGCCTATATTATGTATACTTTTAAACCCTACACCAAATGCATTTTCCTCAATAGATTTAACCCTCTTATTCCTGTGACAATGTGTTATTTTTTTCTGACAAATTAAACAATTCTCTCTCTTAATCAGCATTTTACAACCAACAATTTGAGTGAAAAAAATTATGTGAAGAATAGAGACATATATTAATGTTAAATAAAATCGTAGTTATTAATAATGTGTGTAAATACAAAATGTCCACATACAAATACTGTCACAGTCGTCAGGTTGTTGCTGCAACAATACCCACAAAATATCATAGCTTTTTTTACAACGTATCACTGCAAGGACAGTAGAGATTTACATGAACAACTCAAAATAGGTTTTATAATTATTCCCGGAAATGAAGCTGAGCCATGTCATGGGTATAGTCTTTTTGAAGCAGTCTGTGTGATGTATTGTGATATGAGCTGTCTCTCTTGACAGTACTGGCCTGACAGCTCTCAGACAAATCTTGACCTCTCCCCATTTCTTTTGAGTGTCCAGGGGACAGATACATCATCCATCAATGCCATTAAGGTCCAGAATAATCCCCCACTGTCCCCCTCAAGCACGCGCACACACACACACACACACACACACACACACACACACACACACACACACACACACACACACACACACACACACACACACACACACACACACACACACACACACACACACACACACACACACACACACACACACACACACACACACACACACAACGGCCTATTTATCACAAGGGAGTGTGTGATCAAAGCTGAGAGAAATGGGAGATCAAACAACATGGGGTGTAGGGGGGCCTTGTCCTCTTGAGACACAAAAGACAAGGACCGTGTGACAAGAGGGTGGACATGCTTGATGCTTCTGCTCTTCAGCGAGCTGTGTAGCCTACGTTTACCATCCGAGACAGAACACCACTCTGTGTATGAGGACAGGCTTTTAGCTATGGGGAAACGGGCCTCCTGTAATTCTGTGACCTTGCATTTCGTAGATGGAAACACTATTAGGACTGGGATGCTTCTAAACAAGCTTTGGCTCTGTCCCTCTTTCCAACACGCACGCACACACACACACACACACACATGCACACGCACACACGCACACACACACACACGCACACACACACACACACACACACACATACACACAGGCTAATTGCCTAACTGGCTTCCTTCATTTGCTTAACCTTCAGGTTAGGAACCTGCATATTGATTTAGAATAAATTTAGTGTGTGTGTGTGTGTGTGTGTGTGTGTGTGCTCTCCTTGGCGTAGCGAGCAGAAGGAGCTGGCAGGACTCAGTGCGTACTTGATGTTGTTATGACAAACTGCTTAAGAGCATCTTGAGAAATGAGGGCTGAGGGGTTCAGAGGTCAATGGGCTCTCTGAATGGCTGGGCCTATTGAGGAAGGAAGCCCCCTCCCTATCTGTGCAGCTTCATCCTTACTACTAGACGGACATGCACTCACACACACACACACGCACACACATGCACACACACGTCATTTCACAATCAATTAATTGAACAGGGAAATGGACACTCATTCATTCACACTTAGGTCAATATTGACGACCATTAAAGCATTTTTCTCATTCCCTGAAAGAAAGTAAATTATTTGGACATGCACTGAAATGTATGAAATCATTTCAAAACGCGGTGCTGCCCTAATTGTTTAAATATACATGATTATCCATGTCTTTTCTGATACACTACAACATTAATGACATATGAGTAAACGGGTAAATAAATGATCTTCTGCTGTTTTAAAATGTTACCGAAGGATTCGAATTTGCTTGTCGTGAGCATATTTCCATAAACTCATGCATTGTGCATGCTGATAAAAAGCAGCAAAGTAACAAAGTTTGATAAATTATGCATTTTTGCACTGTGTTTGTGTGTGGTGTTTGTAAATAAATTATAAGGTTGTGCCCGCGAGCCACTAGACAAAACAAGGCCACGCAAACAAAAGCAAAGCAGCCCACTGAGTACAAACAACTAAGAAATGATCCTAGGTCCAAAACGAACCATTGGATCTGGGACATGCCCAACCCCCAGATATGGATGTAAGACCTGTTTGTTCTTTGATTCTGGCTGGGTCTAAAAAGACACCCTATTCACTATAAAGTGCACTGCTTGTGACCAGAGCCCAATGCTCTTTATAGGGAATAGGGTGCCTTTTCAGACTGTGTTTGGGGTAGCGGGGGACATTGATGTGAAAATCTGACCAGGATTAGAGCCTATAGCGTACCCAGCTATTCTGGAAGGCCCCCAATGGTGTCTCATATGTCACTGTCAGAATGGACACACCAGTACAAGGGACAGAGACAAGGGCGGGAGTGGGACAAGCTCGGACAACGAGAACCAATTGTAAAACAGGAAATCATTATTGGTTTGATTTACATACACTATACGTGCATGAAACTAGACAAGGCACTTGTGGCAAACAAGCCAATGTATTCCTTAAAAAAAATATCCTTCCTCCTAGCACAGATATACTGTATCACTGACATGTTAGGTTCTTTGTATGCTGGTAGTTGCATATGGTAGAGCACCTTTAAGGAGAGAGCCTACGACTGGCGTAGAGACGTAAGCGGCACCCAGATATTGGGGTTAGGCTCGGCTGGGTTTTATGACCAAGTGAGTGGTAGAGTGTGGGCATTCCTCCAGGAGTGTTCCATTTCCAGGTTTCCTTTCTGGACGGGCAGAGAGTATGGCTGGCTTCCAGAGAAGGACCCAGAGTGATTATGAGACGCAGGTGTGTCGGTGTATTATTGTTCTACCTCTTAACATGAGTCACTTCCTCAGCGAGCCACTCACGTACCAGCCTTGGATACACAATAGAGCCATTCTTTTACTCATCATCATGGTTAAATAAAGGTGAAATAAAAAAATTAAATCATGCGCACAACGCTTACTGAGACGAACGCAGACACACACACACACACACACACACACACTAACAATGACAAGCATACACACACACGCAGACTCATAGTCCACTGTTCTTCCCACTGTGTGGGTAGGAAGAAAGGCAATAGCCACTCTGACACTGCCATGTGTTAGGTGCTTCTAAACTTCTCCCCCAACCACTAAACCCTGGCAACTGATAGGAGGAGGGAGGTGCCACACCACCCCAAATACTAAACTCTGGCAGCTGATAGGAGGAGGGAGGTGCCACTCACAGCCTAACCACTAAACCCTGGCAGCCCATAGAAGGAAGGAGGTGCCACTCACCTGGTCTCCACTGAGGTGACACGCCGCCAGGTTCTGCTCCTCGAAGGAGGGGGCGGTGCGTACGTACTTGAGCCAGCTCCCGCCAGCCTCCGAGCCTTCGTCCAGGCAGAACTTGACATTTCCCATCTCATCCACCACCTGTTGGAGAACACAGAGGTCAGAGGTGAACCTGTTTTAAAAGCCAGCACACACAGAGCTGAGCCTCTATCTTCTCAAGTATGTGTGTGTGTGTGTGAATTTCATCTCTTTAGTCACCATCATATCAAAGTTGCCTGAATTACCATGGGCAAAGCAGATAATACCAGAAAGTTTCACATCTCTCAAACCATTGGTTCCAAAGAGGGTTCTTTTGACTATTTGTCCCTTAAAAGGGACATTCTGGATTTTCTGTGTATGTGTGTGTGTGTGTGTGTGTGTGTGTGTGTGTGTGTGTGTGTCCATATCTGTCAGTAGACAGAACATTATCTGCCAAGGGCCCCTAACCTTGTCGCTCCTCCGTGCAGCGAGAGGAAAGGGGGAAAGGAGGGAGGAGGAGGGGAAGGTTGAGAAAACTGCGGCTTCTTTCACTTGTCTAAAGACTTTCTTTGGCACATATTGATCACCCTTTGTAACCCCTGGGCCGCCCCGGGAACGAGGGAGCAGTTTCAGGTTACCCCTTAGACAGATGAGAGGAGACGGAGGAAAGGAGGAGGAGAGGAAAGAAGAGAGGCTCATTGTGGGGTAGAAATTAAGTGAAGAAACCAGGGAGTTGATCGCGAGCTGCCACCATTTTATTTATTTACTGCTGGAGGAAAATGAACCTCTCTGCTCTAGACGAGGAGCACACCACACATACTTCAAAACTGCTGCGCCATGATTGCTGCTAAGCACACAAGACTGAGAAGTTCAGCCACTAAAATCAAAGATTTCTGAGGAGGGCTCAGCAAATATTACAGGTTACATGTCCAATATCAACTTTCTCACTAAAATGTGAACATATTGGGCATAGTATGACTGAGTATAAACTATTGCAAAACGAGAACAACCAAAGGGCACTGAGTGAATGATACACAGACGAAGGCCTGGTGGTACAAGACAAGAATCCAAATGAAAACAAGATCAATGTAGTGGTAGTAGCTTGGTGGGACAATGGCTCTCGCTGGTGGCAAATAAGACTATGACAGTTTCTAGAGAGTGTGGAGAGTGTCTGAAGGCTCCAAGGTAGTGTTCATTTAGGCACCAAATGGAAGAAAACAGACTGAAACAGGGAGGGACAACATGGACTTGTCCCCTACGAAAAGCACATTTTCGTTTTCCAGTTGCGAAACGCTTTAAAACAGTTTCCATTGCCTGCCTTAATGAACATGACCCAGGTGTCTGTCTGTTAACCTATGCCCTCAGAAGAGCCTGGAAGGAGGAAAATCTCACAGCTCTGCTCCTCCACAAAGCTCTATAGAAGATCTAATTTCTCTTGGTGGAGTATTCTGGTGGAACTGATACTCTGTTGGTCGCTGGGCAGATCCTCTGGGGGCTGAGACGAGACAGGGCTGGCTAGGGCTTTTCATTGCTGGCTCATAATCAGCCTCCTCTCACCTCAACTTCTACCTCTCTGTTTCTTTTATATTGCAACCCAATCTCACGGATTTACTAGTAACATATTTACGTTTTGGCCATTTGAGTTGGTTGTAGGATATTTACGTTTCTGGTCTAACCTTCCCAGTTGAATTCTATGGTTACAGTTTAAAAATAAATGTTATCTGACTTTCCAACAGAACATTTACAGGCTTGCTCGATTCTGTTGCTCGTAAACTCTGAATGGCCTTCTTGGTCAGGGAGTGAGCGATTGCAGAAGGTGTGGTGTCGGTGAAGGGAAGGTGTGGTGTTTTGTGAGTAAATATGGAAATAGCGGGTCTGGTCCGAGGTGAGAAGGCCGGTTCATGTTCGCACACGGTTCTGGTGAGCGCGGTACGCTAACTAAACATAAGTGTGCCCCAAAGTTGCAGCTGTGCCTCACACTATGGCGTTGTGGTGAGCCCGTGGGGAGAAGGAGTGTTAGGTTACTCCACTACTAACTTGCTTGGAGATAACAAAGCCTTTTAGCGCTAAAAATAATGAAACAACGCCTACGCACATGTAGCATGTAGCACGTAGCACGTAGCACTGCAGGTCTTTAACATCAACAATAACCTGTGGATGCCTCGCATGCAAGTACCTGACTGTGACAGTGAGTTAGAGTAAGACACTGATTGTGCGATAGGTTTCCTTTCCACGCAAACAGTCTTGTCCTTCAGCGCTTTACTGGAAACCAGACATGTTGAGTTGATTAGCTTGACTGCTCCGATTGGACTATTTTTGTCGTCCATGTTTTAAGCGATTAGCTAGCCATACTCAATGTCAACTTGAAAAAGAGTTCCTTTGATACACTGTCCTCTACACTGAGCTCACAGAGAATACCTCAGTACTTAATTCTCTTCCCACTCTGCAGTGGACAACATAGTAAAACAGTGATCTACTGCCGCCGCCGTTTATACGTTAAGCAGTCCGAAATGATGCAGTCCAGACCCTTCATTTTATGTGTGAAAACAGTCACTGAAAACTAACCAGGCATAGAGGCGAAATTATCCCCTTTAAAAAAAAAGCAAAAAGAGCCAATGTCTTGCGCAGGTTCAAGTCAGAGTGCACTTGTCCCAGTGCCTGTTGGGAGCTCAAACACGGGTATTGTACATGTTTTATGAACAGATGGGGAACAGCTTCGGCTGAGGCGAGCGATGTAGAGGGGTGGGGGGGGTGCGGTGGAATTGCAGGGGCACTCCTGACCAGGCTTTACACACTGAGCACCCATAACCTCCACCCCCACACACACCTTGCAAGGTAGCAGAGGGTCTGGCTGTGGGCTCTAATGAGCTGCATGTTAGTGTGTTGGGGGGGCTGCGAACACTCTATATGCAGGTGGAGCCCTGATTTACGAGGCCTCAAATGAGATGCAACAGAGGCAGAAAACCCTACTCCATATTGTTTCTTTATTTACCTTCTATTCTTCTCCTCCTGAGAAGCGAGGGCCACATGTGACATCGTAAAACACCAGCCTGAGCAGAGACACACCCTGCCACCACTCAGCTAAGGTACAGCACATGTGCACCGGTAGACAGGCAGACAGGCAGACAGGCAGACAGACAGACAGACATTCCCTGTTTTAGGGGGTTAAATACCAGGGTACTTCTCCAAAGTCTACTTAGCTGTGTTAAGAAGTGCCCTTTATACAAGGGACCAATTAAATTGAACAGGTGTGTGGGTGTGGAGCTGATCTGCCTGAGAGGCTTGTGGCAGAGTGTGTGTGTGTGTGTGTGTGTTAACGACAGGAGGTTGGTGGCACCTTAATTGGGGAGGACGGGCTCGTGGTAATGGCTGGAGCGGAATGGGTGGAAGGGTATCAAATACATTTATTATGAGCCGTCCTCCCCTCAGCAGCCTCCACTGGTGTTGGCAGTGGCAGTTGTGAGGTTGTGAAGGTTAAGGTGACTATATGCAAGTTGTTTTTAGAGGTTTGGCTGGACCACAGTATGTCTTTGCATGTCTTTGCCTTGAACCAAACACTACAACTATGTAGTGCGTGTATCTCTGTCCGTCCGTGTGTGTGTGGGGGTGTGTGTGAGTGTGTGTGTGTGTGTGTGTGGGGGGGGGGGGGGGGCCTTTGGCATAGGAACGGAGCCTCAGAGTCCTATCTAGGTAATACAAAATAAGGTTCACTAAGTAGATTTCACTTGAAGAGAGAGATCCACTCTAGTACACGTCAATGATGAGCCTGAAGTAAGGAAGGGAGAGAATTATACATTTTCAAAAGATTCAAACAATAACACAGACTCCTAGT
>NC_092155.1:45738666-45756166 GCF_045791955.1 Oncorhynchus clarkii lewisi
AAGCAATTTTTCAGGCTGCACCTCTGTAATGAAATGACTGGCCATTATTTACTGCACCTCGTTAAGGTGACATGGGGTGTGTGTGTGTGTGTGTGTGTGTGTATGTGTGTGTGTGTGGTGTTGTGCTATATA
The DNA here is from genome assembly GCF_045791955.1 of Oncorhynchus clarkii lewisi. Classification (NCBI taxonomy): domain Eukaryota; kingdom Metazoa; phylum Chordata; class Actinopteri; order Salmoniformes; family Salmonidae; genus Oncorhynchus; species Oncorhynchus clarkii. The sequence continues at coordinate 45,738,799 of NC_092155.1, forward strand.
ACCTCCCCTCTACACCCTCCCTTTTACTAGTGAAACCTGGCTTTTTCTTTCCTTCTTTTAACTTTATGATATGTATTTAGGGCAATTAGGGAGGAGATATATTGGCTCATTATGGCCGAGCAGGTGCAGTGATAAAGCTGTATGAACGTATGAACGCTACATCGGGGTCAGTTCTCTCTCCTCCTCGTCTGTCTGCAACATTTACAACAGGGAACAGGCGCTTTTATCCTTTCTGTCGAGTCACGACGTTGTCTGACTCGGGTGTAAGACAAACGAGTGTGTGCGATTCTTCTTCCCCAGAGCACCAGGTGGTTGTGTTATACACACGCCAAGGCAGGGCGGCAGCCTTCTGATGTCATAGTGGCAGGGACGTGGGATAAGACAAAAGGCAATCCATAATAGACAGATAAGACAACTGTGTCGTCAGGGTGTGTATCTGTGGATGTCTGTCTGTGTGTGTGTGAGAACAGCCAGGTCACCCGTGATACAAGTCAGTATTCCTTCAGTTATGTTGGGGGTTGAGGACGGGGATGGTGGATGGGCAAATTTGACGTTTGGTAAACATGGATGAACGTCTAATTCTGACATGTGTGAGTGAGTGAGTGAGTGAGTGAGTGAGTGAGTGAGTGAGAGAGAGAGTAAAGATAAGGACATTAATAAGGAACTCGTAAAAGCGGGGTGCAGCGGGAGGGAGCTACTAACTGGCCAGACCTCAGTGTGAAACCCAACCCACAGTAGCCTGATGATGGCATCAAACATTGCTGCCAGCCAATAAACAACCAGCTTCTTCAGAGGGGCTCTCCCTGTCAACCAATAAACAACCAGCTTCTTCAGAGGGGCTCAGCCTGTCAACCAATAAACAACCAGCTTCTTCAGAGGGTCTCTCCCTGTCAACCAATAAACAAACAGCTTCTTCAGATACCCTCCCATAGCCAATAAACAACATTCTTTGTCACAGACTGTCCTAACCAGCTTCAACATCTCCCTCTGACCAATGAGCGACAACTCTGCAAGACTACGATTGGATGAGTCGATTCAAGAGTTTTGTACCAACATTAACCACAAAATTTCTCTGCTTAGCATGCCTCACACACGGCAATATATTGACCCCCCCTATACACACACACACACAGTGACGAACAGATACACACGCCTCCACTCTTTCCTCCCATGTAGTGTGGGACTGGTAGGTAAAGCCATGGTGTTGGACGGCTGTGGGAGACCCACTGTGGTGACGTTCAACTGAGCCCTCGCCTAATGTTCCCCGACCATGTGTGTGTGTGTGTGTGTGTGTGTGTGTGTGTGTGTGTGTGTGTGTCTATCTGGGTATGTAGCCTCCAAAACAAGGAAACCATAAATTACAACAAGCCGACCTGCAAAACCATCTTGCATTACAACTTTCAATATTTATTTATTGAAACATCAAATAGAATTATATACCAGAGCAAAAAGTGTGAGAAAAAGGATACAGTTTTATATTCTAATATAATTACGGAAAATGTGTTCAATTAAAGACTAAGGGGTGCCCGTGGTTTTCAGGAATATTTTCACTCCAGAAATATGAGATGTAAATTGAAATATTATTGAACTGGGACCAAGTGCTTTAAATCACTCTGCATCCTTGCCAGGCCTAGCAGCAAATAAAACCACCACTAGAAAGTAGTGTGTATTTAACATTTAAACAACTTCACTTTAACTCTATCCACACGGGCACATTGGAAGCAAACCAGCAGTTTGTGGAACAATTTGCGGAACTGTGCAAACATAAATAGGGAAGTGACATTCGATAAAAATTTGCAGCGCATGTTACAACATTATCAAATTATTTATGAATGCTCAGAAAGAATACTTCCTGCAATGGCGAGCAGGGCTGTGTTTGTCTCCAAATTACAACAAGAGAGAGAGAGAGAAACCGAGAGACAGTTAGAGAGATTGTGAGAGAAAGAGAAAGAAACAATAAAAAAAAGACAGAGCGAGAGAGAAAGAAAGAGAATAACAGTAACATCTGGTAAATCGATAACTCGAAGCAGACAAACAGACTCATAACCAATCGGAACAGAAAGCTGGACCTGGTCATAGTCAACCAGAGTTGGCCAATAAACAAGTCAATATTTCAAAGCCATGAGTCATTCTCAAATTGGCTCTTCAGATACAGGCAGAAAGCAGGTGATGTCACAATTGCCAGGGAACCCTAAAAGGACGTTATCTTGTCTCTTTTTTACACTCTACGATATTTCGACTTGCATACAACTGCATTGGCTAACACTTTGACCAAGGTTGTCTGTGCTGCTAATGGCCCTTTCTGTCACTACACTTGATATGTGACCCTGCACACAATAAAAATAGCAGAGCTGTACGTACAGGGTTATGCACGCGCTCTGTTCTACCGTGAGCTATGGGAGCTCCGTCTTTTGATGACTCCACTTTGACACAAAATGGAGGTGAGTGTGGTCTGGACAGGGCACTAATGCTTCCCGTCACCCTGGGTTTTGGAGGGGCACTGCCCGTTGGCACTGTCAGCACCAACCAGGCCACTCACGTCCAATATCCACACTACTTTACAATGTCTTCAGAGAGCGAAAGAGAAAGAGAGAGAGTGTGTGTGTGGAGAGTCAGAGGGAGAGAGGGAGGGAGGGAGGGTGTGTGTGTGGAGAGAGTCAGAGGGAGAGGGAGAGAGAGAGGGGGAGGGAGGGAGGGAGGGAAGCAGGTGAGGAGATGGAGGAGAGAGAGGCAGAAAGAGAGGGAGAGAGGTGAAAAGACAGGACGAGAGGAAGTGGGCAGAAAAAACGAAAATGTGTGCGCGTAACAGAGAGAAGGAACGAAGCAATAAAAGTGGGAGAGAGAGAGGAACTAGAGGAGGGCCAGCGGCTGGCAACAGGTGGGGAGGGGGTTTGAAACTGGACTCGGAGTGTAACTGCAAATGAAGATTCGGGGCAGATGGTTCCAATAACCACGGTCAGTCTTGCCCCAGACTCCGGTCCCGCTCTATCAAACCCTTGTGCTGTGAAATGCAAATTCATTTTATGGGGCTCAGATTCACGGCACAACGTACCTTTTCAGATATGACTTCCAAATGCAAAACTCCTGCTGAATCTCAGCATGAAAAAGGCTCTGCACCCTTTCATAACACGAGGGATTAGAAAGAAGGGGGAGAGAGGGAAGCAGAGGGGTAATCGAGAGAGACAGAGGTGGGGAGAGCAAGACTAAGAGACCGAGGAGGGAGGGAGAGAGAAAGGTAGACAGAGAAACAGACAGACAGACGGAGCGACCATCAGACCGACAGTTAGACAGACAGAGGCGTGTGTGTCTGGTCTGGTCTGTGGGTTAGCGTTAGCAGATAAAGCTGAACTGGGCTGAGATTGGAACCAGATGAGTGTGAGGAGGTAATGGCCTCCCATGTTTGGTAACACTCTGGGGCTGGAGGGGATCACAGAGAGAGAAAAGAGCCCACCTCCTCCCTGGCTCTGTTTGGATATGGTTTCCCCCTAAACCTTCTGATGAGGGGCGCTTGGGGTTGAAATAAGCCCAGGGATTAAAACAACGAACAGGCGCTTCTACACACACACACACACACACACACACACACACACACACACACACACACACACACACACACACACACACACACACACACACACACACACACACACACACACACACACACACACACACACACACACACACAAAGACCCCCTATCCTACTAACTAACTTGAGTCCAAACTTAACATTTACATTGGGACAATAAGGTAAATCACACATTGATGTCAATGGGGAAAATTGGCCAAATAAATCAAGTTAGTGTACATGTGTGGGATGGATAGCACTTTAGGGTTGGTGCTGGTGGCTGGGTTTAGTGTGTGTGTATAGAAGAGTCAAGTGTGTGTGTGTGTGTGTGTGTAGAAGAGTCTAGTGTGTGTGTGTGTGTGTGTGTGTGTGTGTGTGTGTGTGTGTGTGTGTGTGTGTGTGTGTGTGTGTAGAAGAGTCTAGTGAGTTAGGGAGGGAGGTGGGCGCGTGCTGGGCCGTCTGTCCTATAGGATTATGTCTGGCAGTAAAAGGTGGCGCAATGTGAGGGGACGTGCGTTACTGTTAAACGAGGATTAGGGGAATATCTGGGTATTCTCATGGCTGCCGAGGGGGACGTAGACCGACGAGAGGGAGGGGGCTGTAGACCGACGGGAGGGGGATGTAGACCGACGAGAGGGAGGGGGCTGTAGACCGACGGGAGGGGGCTTTAGACCGACAGGAGGGGGCTGTAGACCGAGGAGGGCGGGGGCTGTAGACCGACGGGGACGGGGGCTGTAGACCGACGGGGACGGGGGCTGTAGACCGACGGGAGGGGGAATGTAGAACAACGGGAGGGGGCTGTAGACCGACGGGAGGGGGCTGTAGACCGACGGGAGGGGGCTGTAGACCGACGGGAGGGCGGGGGGCTGTAGACCGACGGGAGGGGGCTGTAGACCGACGGGAGGGTGGGTGGCTGTAGACTGACGGGTGGGGGCTGTAGACTGATGGGAGGGGGCTGTAGGCCGACGGGAAGACGGGTGGCTGTAGACTGATGGGAGGGGGCTGTAGACTGACGGGAGGGGGCTGTAGACTGATGGGAGGGGGCTGTAGACTGATGGGAGGGGGCTGTAGACCGACGGGAGGGGGCTGTAGACTGACGGGAGGGGGCTGTAGACTGATGGGAGGGGGCTGTAGACTGATGGGAGGGGGCTGTAGACCGACGGGAGGGGGCTGTAGACTGATGGGAGGGGGCTGTAGACTGATGGGAGGGGGCTGTAGACTGACGGGAGGGGGCTGTAGACTGATGGGAGGGGGCTGTAGACCGACGGGAGGGGGCTGTAGACCGACGGGAGGGGGCTGTAGACCGACGGGAGGGGGCTGTAGACTGGCGGGAGGGGGCTGTAGACCGACGGGAGGGGGCTGTAGACCGACGGGAGGGGGCTGTAGACTGATGGGAGGGGGCTGTAGACCGACGGGAGGGGGCTTTAGACTGACGGGAGGGGGCTGTAGACTGATGTGAGGGGGCTGTAGACCGACGGGAGGGGGCTGTAGACTGGCGGGAGGGGGCGGTAGACCGACGGGAGGGGGCTGTAGACCGACGGGAGGGGGCTGTAGACTGATGGGAGGGGGCTGTAGACCGACGGGAGGGGGCTTTAGACTGACGTGAGGGGGCTGTAGACTGATGTGAGGGGGCTGTAGACCGACGGGAGGGGGCTTTAGACTGACGGGAGGGGGCTGTAGACCGACGGGAGGGGGCTGTAGACTGACGGGAGGGGGCCGTAGACCGATGGGGACGGGGGCTGTAGACTGACGGGACGTGGGGGGCTGTAGACTGACGGGGACGGGGGCTGTAGACCGACGGGAGGGTGGGTGGCTGTAGACTGACGGGAGGGGGCTGTAGACCGACGGGAGAGGGCTGTAGACTGACGGGGACGGGGGCTGTAGACCGACGGGAGGGTGGGTGGCTGTAGACTGACGGTAGGGGGCTGTAGACTGACGGGAGAGGGCTGTAGACTGACGGAAGGGGGCTGTAAGACCGACAGGAGGGGGCTGTAGACTGACGGGAGAGGGCTGTAGACTGACGGAAGGGGGCTGTAAGACCGACAGGAGGGGGCTGTAGACTGACGGGAGAGGGCTGTAGACTGACGGAAGGGGGCTGTAAGACCGACAGGAGGGGGCTGTAGACTGACGGAAGGGGGCTGTAAGACCGACAGGAGGGAGCTGTAGACTGACGGGACGTGGGGGGGAATACGTGTGTGTTACAAAGGCAGCGGGGTGATAAAGTGACTTTGGCTGAGTGTCGGGCCGCACAGGAGGACAGGAGGAAAATGCCTATTTTACTGTTGTGGAAACCATTGTTTAATTTCCACCTCGGTACTTTCTTTTTTTTTCTCCATCTTCGAAAATATCTCAGCGTCTGGCCGCGGTTCAAGAAGGGTGAAAACAATACAGCCATTGAGCTCCAGAGCACCTCCAGCTTGACTCGCGCTAAGCACTAGTTTTAGCGCCTTTCCAAGCTCTCTCTCTCTCTCTCTCTCTCTCTCTGTCTCTCTCTCTCTGTCTCTCTCTCTCTCTCTGTCTCTCTCTCTCTCTCTCTCTCTGTCTCTCTCTCTCTGTCTCTCTCTCTCTCTCTCTGTCTCTCTCTCTCTGTCTCTCTCTCTCTCTCTGTCTCTCTCTCTCTCTTCCTCTCTCTCTCTCTCTCTCCCTCTTCCCTCTCCCTCTCCCTCTCTCTCTCTCTCTCTCTGTCTCTCTCTCTCTCTCTCCCTCTCCCTCTCTCCCTCCCTCTCTCCCTCTCCCTCTCCCTCTCTCTCTTCCCTCTCTCTCTCTCTCTCCCTCTCCCTCTCCCTCTCTCTCCCTCCCTCTCTCTCTCCCTCTCTCTCTCTCTCTCTCCCTCTCTCTCTCTCTCTCTCTCTCTCTCTCTCTCTCTCTCTCTCTCTCTCTCTCTCTCTCTCTCTCTCTCTTCCCTCTCTCTTCCCTCTCTCCTCTCTCTCTCTCTCTCTCTCTCTCTCTCTCTCTCTCTCTCTCTCTCTCTCTCTCTCTCTCTCTCTCTCTCTCTCTCTCTCTCTCTCTCTCTCTCTCTCTCTCTCTCTCTCTCTCTCTCTCTCTCTCTCTTCCCTCTCTCTCCCTGTTGTTAGACCGTATATCTTTGGGTCCTTGAGGCTGAGCGATGGTTTCCAGTGGCCAGGCTGAGGTATGTTTATGGCTGTCCCTGCCCTGAGTCCCAGCCCTGGCCTTAACCTTCACCCTCCCAATGACTCCTGTGGGCCCTGACAGGGAGATAATGGGGTCTGGAGACCCCTACCGCCAGCTGCCCCCCTCCACCCACAGGCTTTTAATTAAAGTCTGCCGCTCATCTCATCTGGGTGGTGTGCGTGTGTGAAAGTATGTGTGTGGGTGTGTGTGTGTGTGTATGCGTGTGTGCGTCAGGTAACCCGGGGCCATTTGTTCTGTGTTAATCACAATATTGAGAGTGTGTTTCAGCTCACACTGCAGTGATGGGTATCAATCTACCTTAATGAGAAGAGGGATCTATGGCTTGATGTATGGATGTGGTGGAGGACCCCTCTTCCCTCCCTCCTATCAGAGCAAGGACGCTAATGTTTAAGCAGGGTGCATTGGGATGGCTGCGCTGAGGCAAAGGGCCCCAAGGTGGAGCTGCGTGAGGAGACTCACCGCCTAACTTCCGCCCCTCTACCCTGCTATGATCAATTAATCATTCATTAAAATATGAATATTAATTTAACAACACTAGTTAATAATCAAGTGCTTATATGACAACACCATCAACCTTCAACCATTCAGATCTCGTCTTATATCAGAAACAGTCTCAGATGTCAGGTTCCAAAGAGACAAGGAAGAGAGGGAGGAGAAGGACGAGAAGCTGTTGACAGGATTCTGCCACTACTGTCAGATAAAGAGACGTTGGGGCAGGAGCTTTTTAGAGACCACCGTCATCATCAACCCCACTAGAGAGACGGAGAGGAGAGAGGGAGAGCAGACGGGCAGACACACATACGAACAGAAACGCCAGGTGATTGAGTCCTTTTCCCACCACAATGAAAAAAGGTGGCACGTTTCCCTGTTCCCCACTTCCACCTGTTCTGTGTGTGTGTGTGTGTGTGTGTGTGTGTGTGTGTGTGTGTGTGTGTGTGTGTGTGTGTGTGTGTGTGTGTGTGTGTGTTTTTGGTGCTGCTGACCTATTGGTCCATCTGACCACCAGGGGCACTGTAGCACAACCAAACCTCCTCACCACCCAGTGATCAGATCACTGCCAACTATCATCACATTTCTTCAAATCAGGTTACTGCTTGATTTTAGTTAACAAAATCCAACCTTCTTGGATCTGCCGTTCCTTATATAGTGCCCTACCTTTGTCCAGCTCCTCATGGGCACTATATAGAGAACAGGGTGCCAATTCAGACACTGCCAGGGAAACAACAGCAGTGACTTTTCAAAGTAACCAACGATTAATAGCAAGTCTATTCTAAAGGGTTGCCTTTCCCTAATGGCCTGGGAGAACAGTGTACGGCTCCCCACAGGCCTCTTCAGTGGTCCAGCATAATTCAGTCATTTAGAGAAACACTCTCAGGACTGCTTTCCACTGGGAACACAATCACACATAATTACCCAATCAGCATACTGAAACAGAACCAACTCACACCAAGACCCTTGAAAGGCACAAAGTCATGAAAGGGACTTGAAAACGTGAATTTGTGGAGCAATATGGAGGAACTGTCCATGGCAGAGTAATTCAGGTAGACATGTGCACATGCGCAGGCACACACACACGCACACTTGTTGGATCGGTACACGCTGGAAGATAGTTGCTGGGTGTTGGTTGGCTGACCAGAGATGGGAGGGGACACATCTGGACAGACATTTTCAGAGGTCGACATTGTGTGAAATGTTTCCATGAAATGACGTGTGGAGTCATTTAAGGAATAATAATATGTGACGTGTCCCTTACATCGCAGGCATATAATTAGGTGTGGATGGTACAACGGTCCCTGTCTGTCTCATTGAAAGGAAAGGGCCCACTAACTGAACACATTGACCTGGTATCAAATAATTGCAATGAATGTCACTCACCTATTGAAGATCAAGGACACATGGGGGAAAAAGAAAAAGAGGAACGTCAGTTACATGATCCTAAACTGAGTGTACAAAACATTAGGAACACCTGCTCTTTCCATGACACAGACTGACCAGGTGAATCCAAGTGGATCCAGGTGAAAGCTATGATCCCTTATTGATGTCACATGTTAAATCCAATTCAATCAGTGTAGGTGAAGGGGAGGAGACGAGTTAAAGAAGGATTTTTTAAGCCTTGAGACGATTGAGACATGGATTGTGAATGTGTGCCATTCAGAGGTTGAATGGGCAAGACCAAAATATTGAAGTGCCTTTGAACGGGGTATGGTAGTAGGTGCCAGGCGCACCGGTTTATGCCAAGAATTGCAACGCTGCTGGGTTTCCCGTGTGTATCAAGAATGGTCCACCACCCAAAGGACATCCAGCCAACTTGACACAACTGTGGGAAGCATTGGAGTCAACATAGGCCAGCATCCCTGTGGAACGCCTTCAACACCTTGTAGAGGCCATGAATTGAGGCTGTTTTGAGGGCAAAAGGGGGGTGCAACTCAATATCAGGAAGGTGTTCTTAATGTTTTCTACACTCAGTGTATGTCACAATGATCAAACAATACTTTTAAAAGTAACTATATTGCTAGGCAAGATGCTAGACAAGATTTCTGTGTAATTTGAGGTAAGGAATGCCTGAAGCCGCAAAGGTAACTCAGAGCTCAACACACACAAACACACACTTTCTCCCCTTTCACCGTATGAGCATATATATATATATATGGTACACTTCAACTATGACAGACAAAATTAGAAAACAAAATCCAGAAAATCACATTGTAGGATTTTTAATGAATTTATTTGCAAATGATGGTGGAAAATAAGTATTTGGCCACCTACAAACAAGCAAGATTTCTGGCTCTCACAGACCTGTAACTTCTTCTTTAAGAGGCCCCTCTGTCCTCCACTCGTTACCTGTATTAATGGCACCTGTTTGAACTTGTTATCAGTATAAAAGACACCTGTCCACAACCTCAAACAGTCACACTCTAAACTCCACTATGGCCAAGGCCAAAGAGCAGTCAAAGGACACCAGAAACAAAATTGTAGACCTGCCACAGGCTGGGAAGACTGAATCTGGGAGAACTTGCACAATTGGTGGCTGACTAAATACTTTTTTGCCCCACTGTATATATATGTAGGTGTGTGCGTGTGTGTGTTTGAGAGTTATTTTAATTACTCCTCCGCAAACAACAGTCTTTAGCTGGCTGTTTCACCGCAATCCCCCTAACAGAGCTAACAGCGCAAACAGAGCTAACAGCGCCTGTCCTGCCTGAGGGAGTGTTTAGGACACACACACACCTATTTATTACCCAGCATGCACAATTAATCAGGCTCCTCTAATTTGGGCCTTAGCGTGCATATATGTAAATGAAAGGCAAACAAAAGGCCTCGATGTTGGTGTGTGTGTGTGTGTGTGTGTGTGTGCAAGAAAGGGTCCGTGCGGAGCCCTTAGCCATGAGACGCTAATTAAAAAGCCATATCAGTGGGATGACTTATTAGTGACGCCGACGGCCTGCAGTTAGCCACGCAGCGACACCGCGGCCAACGCTAGTTAGCCTTGGGGAAGAGATTGATGGCTCTCCTAGCGCTAGCACTGCAGCCAGGTTAGCACCGCTGGGTAGTTAGCTAGTCCGCGTGGACACATTTAGCCCTAGCCAAATTAGCTTAGAGCCATTATACCTGCCGCTGTTAGCCATTAGCCTAGCCATTAGCCTAGTGCAGGAGTGGTGCCTCAGAGCCCAATAGAAGGTTACAGAGAACATGGCAATTAGGCCATAATAGGGTAAACAATAACTTTGGTGATCGATGGAGCAAAAAGAGGTGAATTCTCTTTGGAAAAAGATCACCGGCGTCGTAATGAAAGACACCAGAAAGAGAGAGACAGAGTGAGAGAGATGGGAGAGAGAGAGAAAGAGAAAGTGTTCCATTGATCTTTCTCCGTGTGGTCGAGGGTTTTGAAAGCCATCTCCACCTTCTCATACACCCATTCAGTGCGTCTCCACATGTCATGTCATACATACTCAGGGGCCTTGATTCTCTCTCTGTGTGGGACGCCTCTCTGCAAGTGTCTGTTTCACACCGTGAAGTACACACGTTCCTGCTCTGGGAGATTCAATTCATCAGGAGACATGGAGCTGTACTCCCCCCACCTCCTGCCCTCCCCTCCCGCTGCTCTTTACAATACACACACATCATTGACATCATCTCCTAACATTTACTTAATAATTTAACACTGCGCCGCCCGTCAATACCATTTCCATAGAGGAGCTTGAGGACGAGAGAGAGGGGGAACACCAAGAAACAGAGAGAGAGAGGGGGAGGGAAAACAAGCGAGTTATGAGGATCGATGGTGCAAAAAAATGGGTTTATCGAGTGCCACACCGTGTCATATTTCCCGCAGACACAGATAAGAGAGTGGAGAGAGAGAAAGCGCTCGCCCTCTGCCGTGTAAGGTAGCGGAGAGGGAAAAAATTAATGAGATTATTGATGTTACACGTCAAAAATAATTGCTCAGATTTCAGGGGTGGGACAGGGGCACGCTGATGGGTTCGGTGATCCGTGGAAAGCTTCATTTGCCGGTAAAGGCCAACGAGTCGGAGCCGGGGCCTCGGGAGGGGACTTTGGATTGTGACCCCAGCAGGTGGGGGGGGGGGGGGGGGGCGACATGCTTAGACGTGTGTGTGTGTGTGTGTGTGTGTGTGTGTGGGGGGGGGGGGGTGGCATGCTTGTGCTTCACACGCATACACAAACAATGTACAGTGCCTTCAGAAAGTGTTGTTGTGTTACAGCCCGAATTCAAAATGGAAAATATATTTTATAATTTTTGGGGCTGCACACAATACCCCATAATGACAAAGTGAAAACTTGATTTTTGAAATTTGGAATAAGGGGTATGATTACTTTCAGAAGGCACTCTATATACACACACAATGTACATGCACGTACACACACATACACACACAGAATGTATACACACACACTTGATTTTATAACAGCAGAAAAAGCAGACTGTTGCGGACTAAAAGGGGATGGGACTGTCCTGTTGGATGTGGATGCCTAGCCCCGTGTGCTCTGTATACTTAACCTTGGACCCCAGGCTCTAGAAACACACACCCCTCCAATACAATTCACTTATAGAGAGACCTGTGTCTCCTTGATTCTATTCCCCAGGGTGAGCCCATAATCAGAGGGAGGGCAAAGATAACTGGGACACACAACTGTACATAGAGAGGGTTTCAAAGGTTAATTGTGTGTACTGTGAATACTGTATATAATGTGTGTGTGTATACATATACAGTGCCTTGCGAAAGTATTCGGCCCCCTTGAACTTTGCGACCTTTTGCCACATTTCAGGCTTCAACTTTTTTAACAAAGCAAAAACTGAAAAATTGGGCGTGCAAAATTATTCAGCCCCCTTAAGTTAATACTTTGTAGCGCCACCTTTTGCTGATGCTGCCACCACCATGTTTGACAGTGGGGATGGTGTGTTCAGCTGTGTTGCTTTTACGCCAAACATAACGTTTTGCATTGTTGCCAAAAAGTTCAATTTTGGTTTCATCTGACCAGAGCACCTTCTTCCACATGTTTGGTGTGTCTCCCAGGTGGCTTGTGGCAAACTTTAAACAACACTTTTTATGGATATCTTTAAGAAATGGCTTTCTTCTTGCCACTCTTCCATAAAGGCCAGATTTGTGCAATATACGACTGATTGTTGTCCTATGGACAGAGTCTCCCACCTCAGCTGTAGATCTCTGCAGTTCATCCAGAGTGATCATGGGCCTCTTGGCTGCATCTCTGATCAGTCTTCTCCTTGTATGAGCTGAATGTTTAGAGGGACGGCCAGGTCTTGGTAGATTTGCAGTGGTCTGATACTCCTTCCATTTCAATATTATCGCTTGCACAGTGCTTCTTGGGATGTTTAAAGCTTGGGAAATCTTTTTGTATCCAAATCCGGCTTTAAACTTCTTCACAACAGTATCTTGGACCTGCCTGATGTGTTCCTTGTTCTTCATGATGCTCTCTGCGCTTTTAACGGACCTCTGAGACTATCACAGTGCAGGTGCATTTATACGGAGACTTGATTACACACAGGTGGATTGTATTTATCATCATTAGTCATTTAGGTCAACATTGGATCATTCAGAGATCCTCACTGAACTTCTGGAGAGAGTTTGCTGCACTGAAAGTAAAGGGGCTGAATAATTTTGCACGCCCAATTTTTCAGTTTTTGATTTGTTAAAAAAGTTTGAAATATCCAATAAATGTCGTTCCACTTCATGATTGTGTCGCACTTGTTGTTGATTCTTCACAAAAAAATACAGTTTTATATCTTTATGTTTGAAGCCTGAAATGTGGAAAAGGTCACAAAGTTCAAGGGGGCCGAATACTTTCGCAAGGCACTGTATGTGTATATGTGTGAATACGTGTGTGTGTGTGTGTGTGCTTGTGCGCGTGTGTATATGTATGCTTCCATGTGTGTGTGTGTGTGTGTGTGTGTGTGTGTGTGTGTGTGTGTGTGTGTGGTGGAGAATGTAATAATGTATGTGTGTGTGTGTGCATGTGCGTGCCTGCTTCTTCACAAAGACACATTCAGAGGCCCGGAGACTGGAGAGCGGCTCGGCTTCAAGATGGAGCCCAAAATCTCATCTCGTTCACAAAGCAAACATTCCAACTGTTCAACGCTCCTCCACACTTTCCACTAATTCTGCTCACTTCCAGCATCATCACACGGAAATACAGTGTACCTTAGCTTAGCTTAAACACGGTAGGAATCTTTCTTAGTTACCCTAAAAGCATTCAACCAAAATGTGTTTCACCTTAGTTGAGCACAAGATGCGCACTATAATTTAATTTCTCACAAATGTGTGTGTGTGTTTCTGTGCATTTGTGTATCTACATCTGTATGTGTGTGCATGTGTGTGTGTGCATGTGTGTATCTGTATGCTTCTCTGTGTGTGTGTGTGTGTGTGTGTGTGTGTGTGTGTGCTTCCTGTCCAGATCATCTGACACGTGGTGAAGGGGGCCGAAGAGCAGTTGGATCTCAGGGGTGGGCACTGGCTCCCTGCCGCGCCTCTCATAGTTCCAAGCTGACCATTTTACGGTTGAATCTGTAAAACTATTCTGCTCGGTTTTTAAAAAACGCTATCGTCAAAGTATCTCAGAGAGAGGGGGAGAAGGAGGGCGAGTGAGGGCCAGAAAGTTGGACAGAAGGGGCGGCCATCTTTGAGAACAAGGTGGAACATATCTCTATTTTGGAACCCTCTCGTTGTTCGTTCCCTCACCCCCCCCCCCCCCCCCCCCTCTGTCTCTCTCTCGTTCTGTCACTCTCATTGAAGCAGTATGCACGCTTGGTCTGTGTCTATTGGAGAGTTAAGAGGAAGTCTGCCATTCATATCCCTCCTTTAATTCACAGACAGATGGGCACCATGTCAAAGCTCGCAAATTCAGACCGCCACTCTTTCCATTTTTCCCCTCTCGCTCTTAAATGATTTCTGTCTCTTTCGTGTTCTCTCCATCGCTCCCAATCCCCCCTCCAGTTCTCCCTTCGTCCCGCTTTCATCCATCCACCTTCCCTCATTGTTTCCCTTGCTTTCTTTCTCCCTCTGTCGTTATTCTACCGCTAACCTTCTCTTTTACACCAGCTTTACCGCTGCGCGCCCCCTTATCAGATGTGGCGGCGGTTTGGAGTTTCAGCCGCCCTCCTCCCTCCTCTCCTGCGGGTTATTCATCCCTCCATTCATCCCTTCTTCCTGTGCGCTGAAAGTCAAGCTTCCCTTTACAAAACCCCCTGGTCTTATCTGAGCCACCCCATGACCCCTGGTCGCGGTGGCAGCCACCGAGGAGAGCAGGTTGACATTTATTTTCACGAGTCTTGTCCTGGAGGCAGAACTGAGCGATTTCCCCTTAGATAGGCCAGCTGCAAAGTCAAAATTGTCTATATTGTAAAAAATAATAAAAATAAAAATGTGCTTTTTGGTCTTAATTTAAGGCTAGGGTTAGCATTTACATTACATTTGAGTCATGGGGGTGTGGTGCAGTGTGCGTTTGTGTGCTGACAGTGCTAGAGTGCGTGTCTGTGTGTACAGTAGACAGTATTTACAGTAAACAGGTTTAAGAAGCGTACAGTGAAATGCTTCGTACAGGGACATGCTTCTTTACAGGGACATGCTTCGTACAGTGAAATGCTTCGTACAGGGACATGCTTCTTTACAGGGACATGCTTCTTTACAGGGACATGCTTCTTTACAGGGACATGCTTCTTTACAGGGACATGCTTCTTTACAGGGACATGCTTCGTACAGGGACATGCTTCTTTACAGGGACATGCTTCGTACAGTGAAATGCTTCGTACAGGGACATGCTTCTTTACAGGGACATGCTTCTTTACAGGGACATGCTTCTTTACAGGAACATGCTTCTTTACAGGGACATGCTTCGTACAGGGACATGCTTCGTACAGGGACATGCTTCTTTACAGTGAAATGCTTCTTTACAGGGACATGCTTCTTTACAGGGACATGCTTCTTTACAGGGACATGCTTCGTACAGGGACATGCTTCGTACAGGGACATGCTTCTTTACAGGGACAAGCTTCGTACAGTGAAATGCTTCGTACAGGGACATGCTTCTTTACAGGGACATGCTTCTTTACAGGGACATGCTTCTTTACAGGGACATGCTTCGTACAGGGACATGCTTTGTACAGGGACATGCTTCTTTACAGGGACATGCTTCTTTACAGGGACATGCTTCGTACAGTGAAATGCTTCGTACAGGGACATGCTTCTTTACACGGACATGCTTCTTTACAGGGACATGCTTCTTTACAGGAACATGCTTCGTACAGGGACATGCTTCTTTACAGGGACATGCTTCGTACAGGGACATGCTTCTTTACAGTGAAATGCTTCTTTACAGGGACATGCTTCTTTACAGGGACATGCTTCTTTACAGGGACATGCTTCTTTACAGGGACATGCTTCGTACAGGGACATGCTTCTTTACAGGGACATGCTTCTTTACAGGGACATGCTTCTTTACAGTGAAATGCTTTGTACAGGGACATGCTTCTTTACAGGGACATGCTTCTTTACAGGGACATGCTTCTTTACAGTGAAATGCTTCGTACAGGGACATGCTTCTTTACAGGGACATGCTTCTTTACAGGGACATGCTTCTTTACAGGGACATGATTCGTACAGTGAAATGCTTCTTTACAGGGACATGCTTCTTTACAGGGACATGCTTCGTACAGGGACATGCTTCGTACAGGGACATGCTTCTTTACAGGGACATGCTTCTTTACAGTGAAATGCTTCGTACAGGGACATGCTTCTTTACAGGGCCTTTCCCAACAACGCAGAGAGAACGTGCACATGTGTGTGGAGAATCACTGATACTTCCTCCCCGGGAAACACTGTGTACAAACCTACTGTCTCAACAACCCTACTGATAGCATACAGTGGCCAGATAGGGCACTACAGTCTAGCACACTACACTTCTATTAAGTGTGTAGTGGATGGTCATAGGTATCTCAAACCAGCAGCCAATTCACTTCCCTTCTTTTTTTAATCGCTCAGTGCAGGATTTGAATCGGCAACCATCCGGCTACTAACCCACTTCTCCCTCTTCTAGGCTACCGGGCCTGGGGGCTGGGGCCTGGGGATACCACTGAGGGGTAGGGGTTGGGGCTAGTGGTTGGGATTAGGGACTGAGTGGGTGGTCAGGGGTATCACTCGTCTTCCTAGCCGGAGAATTCAATCTGTTTCTGTCTGGCCAGCTTCTACATCATCACTTCACTGATAGGGATCACACTGGGGGGCTGGTGAGAGGAGGCTCTCTCTCACTCTAATACACGCATATGCACATGCATACACACACACACGCGTGCACACACGCACACACGCACACACACACACACACACACACACACACACACACACACACACACACACACACACACACACACACACACACACACACACCTCTTAAGGGGACCATTTCCACTTTCAGGGAATGAGCATTAGCTGTATTTTTTTCTTTTTGTCATTAGTATTGCAGCTCCTCCCCACCTGTGTGTGTGTTTCTCTCTCTCTCTGTGTAGCACAATGAAATGAGGATGTGCAATGGAATGTGTCCGGTCTAGCATTTCCTGTGCTGTGTGTGTGTGTGTGTGTGTGTGTTCTCTAGGGGCTCTGCAGGTGCTCCTGAGTGTACATATCCCATATTCATATCCTGACTTCTATTCAGATAGTTCCTATAGGGCTCCCCATTGACAACACCTGTTGCTGTTCCACACACACACACACAGATATAGGCACACAGACACAAACACAGACACAGACACAGACACAGACACAGACACACACAGACACACACACACACACACACACACACACACACAGACACACACAACACACACACACACACACACACACACACACACACACACACACACACACACACACACACACAGAGACGCACACACACAGACGTACACACACACACAGAAACAGACACACATACACAGATGTACACACACACACACACACAGACGCACACACACACAGACGTACACACACACAGACGCACACAGACGCACACACACAGACGTACACACACAGACGTACACACACACACCATACGAAAAAATGACACCACTGAGTCAAACAGTCCACTAGATAGGAAAACATTCTTTTCACACAACATTTCTCATGAATT
>NC_092155.1:45758666-45801166 GCF_045791955.1 Oncorhynchus clarkii lewisi
ACTGAAAACTACTTGAAGGTAACAGCGCTCAATGTTGCCCCTAGTGGCCGGTTTCCATGTTATCTCCCGACGTCCTTATGGAGGGACGTCAAATGTTGACTTGTATCACGGGTGACCTAGCTGGTGTGTGTGTGTGTGTGAGACACTACTCTCATGTTGAATGCCTCTTTAACCTTACAGTACCCTGTTCAGACAGACTAGCCTTTCACCTTAAAATAAAGCCCTCTTTTTTTTTTGCCCACCCGGGGGCAAATCTATATTTTCTTAATTTCAAAAATAAATGGAACTCAAAGCTTGTGGAGGGGTTATCATCCCCAGAGTGGGGAGAGGCTAATTTCTTCCAGCTGTGTGTGTGTGTGTGTCAAAGTGTGCGTGTGTGTGTGTGAGCGTGTGCGTGTTTGGGTCTCTGTGTGTGTGAGTGTGATGGGGGTTGTAAAATGACAGATTTATTCGACCCTTAAACACACGAGACAGCCTGAGCTCCACATACTGTCAGAGGGGCCTTGTTAGGAGGCTCATGTTGCTGGATACCTCTTCTCCCTCTCTCTAGCTCTCTCTCTATCTCTAGCTCTCTCTCTCTCTCTCTCTCTCTCTCTCTCTCTCTCTCTAGCTCTCTCGCTCTCCTCCTCTCCCTCTCTCTCTCTCCTCCTCTCTCTCTCTCTCTCCCTCTCTCTACCGCTCTCTCTATCTCTCTCTCTACCGCTCTCTCTCTCTCTCTCTCTACCGCTCTCTCTCTACCGCTCTCTCTCTTTCTACCTCTCTCTCTACCTACCTCTCTCTCTACCTACCTCTCTCTCTACCTACCTCTCTCTTTCTCTCTCTCTGCCTATCATTTTTCTGACTGTGTATACGCTACATTGCTTGAGTGTGTGCATGTCTTCCAAATGTATCCTATGTATATGTGGTAGTGGTAGTGTAGACGCACACACACACACACACACACACACACACACACACACACACACACACACACACACACACACACACACACGAAGGAGCCCTTTAAAGTCAACCGACGGCTGCCTGTGCATGTACACGTATGTGAGTGTATGTGTCGCCCCCCCCCCCCCCCCCCATCCACTCATTTACACACTCTCTTACATAGTTAGTTAAGAGCGCCACAGCCCCCCCTCTGCAGTGTACCTCGCGGTGAGGGGCCTAATTCACAGGCTGACACACAAACACTGCTCTCGTTTCAGGTTTAAGTGTGCAGCCGGGGCCCTATACGTTGCTCTTGGCCCGCGCCCACCAGTGCATACAGCGAATGAGTTAGGCCAAAGGGGCTTGGCAACCCTGATGGAAGCCACACGGTCCATAAGTGGGGCCTGGGAAATGTTGGGGAGAAGGAAGGGTGTCGGCGAGGAGTGGAGTGACGGGATCTGGTTCGTCATTGGAAGTACTGGGGTACATAGTCGTCGACGCCATCGTTTCTCTCAGATTCATCAGTATCTGACCATCGCCATGACTACGGTCATCATTACCTCCATCATCGTCATCACCGTCATATACTGTACACCATCATCATGACTACCTTCATCATCATCATCATTACCATCATCATCGCCATCTTCATAACTACCTTCATCATCATCATTATCATCACCATCATATACTGTACACAATCATCATAACTACCTTCATCATCACCATCATCATCATCATCACCATCATATACTGTACACCATCACCATGACTACCTTCATCATCATCATTACTATCACCATCATATACTGTACACAATCATCATAACTACCTTCATCATCACCATCATATACTGTACACCATCAACATGACTACCTTCATCATCATCATTACCATCACCATCATATACTGTACACCATCAACATGACTACCTTCATCATCATCATTACCATCACCATCATATACTGTACACCATCAACATGACTACCTTCATCATCATCATCATCATTACCATCATATACTGTACACCATCATCATAACTACCTTCATCATCATCATCATCATCATTACCATCATATACTGTACACCATCATCATAACTACCTTCATTATCATCATCGCCATCACCATAACTACCTTCACCATCATCATTACCATCACCATCATATACTGTACACCATCATCATGACTACCTTCATCATCATCATCATCATCACCATCATCATCTTTACCATCACCATCATATACTGTACACCATCATCATAACTACCTTCATCATCATCATCATCATCATCATCATCACCATCATCATCTTTACCATCACCATCATATACTGTACACCATCATCATAACTACCTTCATCATCATCATCATCATCATCATCATCAACATCATATACTGTACACCATCATCATGACTACCTCCATCATCATCATCATCACCATCATATACTGTACACCATCATCATAACTACCTTCATCATCATCATTACCATCACCATCATTATGACTACCTTCATCATCACCATCATCACCATCATCATAACTACCTTCATCAGCATCATCACCATCATCATGACTACCTTCATCATCACCATCATCATAACTACCTTCATCAGCATCATCACCATCATCATGACTACCTTCATCATCACCATCATCATTACTACCTTCATCAGCATCATCACCATCATCATGACTACCTTCATCATCACCATCATCATTACTACCTTCATCATCATCATATACTGTACACCATCATCATCATCACCATCATCATGACTACCTTCATCATCATCATTACCATCACCATCATAAACTGTACACCATCATCATAACTACCATCATCATCATCATTACCATCACCATCATATACTGTACACCATCATCATAACTACCTTCATCATCATCATTACCATCACCATCATATACTGTACACCATCACCATGACTACCTTCATCATCATCATTACCATCACCATCATAAACTGTACACCATCATCATAACTACCATCATCATCATCATTACCATCACCATCATATACTGTACACCATCATCATGACTACCTTCATCATCATCATTACCATCACCATCATATACTGTACACCATCATCATGACTACCTTCATCATCATCATCATCATCATTACCATCATATACTGTACACCATCATCATGACTACCTTCATCATCATCATCATCATGACTACCTTCATCATCATCATCATTACCATCACCATCATATACTGTACACCATCATCATAACTACCTTCATCATCATCATCATCATTACCATCATATACTGTACACCATCACCATGACTACCTTCATCATCATCATTACCATCACCATCATATACTGTACACCATCATCATAACTACCTTCATCATCATCATCATCATCATTACCATCATATACTGTACACCATCACCATGACTACCTTCATCATCATCATTACCATCACCATCATATACTGTACACCATCATCATGACTACCTTCATCATCATCATTACCATCACCATCATATACTGTACACCATCATCATGACTACCTTCATCATCATCATTACCATCACCATCATATACTGTACACCATCAACATGACTACCTTCATCATCATCATTACCATCGCCATCATCATAACTACCTTCATCATCATCATTACCATCACCATCATATACTGTACACCATCATCATAACTACCTTCATCATCATCATTACCATCACCATCATATACTGTACACCATCATCATAACTACCTTCATCATCATCATTACCATCACCATCATATACTGTACACCATCATCATAACTACCTTCATCATCATCATTACCATCACCATCATCATAACTACCTTCATCATCCTCATTACCATCACCATCATATACTGTACACCATCATCATAACTACTTTCATCATCATCACCATAACTATAATCATCAGCCTAACTACCACAAACTCATCACCATAACTACCATCATCATCAGACACCTTGGATGACCTGGCCTGGTGAGACGGAAGGTCAAAGCTCAGACTGGCGTCGACACCACCAAAACTACACACATACGCCACACACACCAAAAACACACAGCCAATTTACTACCCAGGGAGGGATGGAGAGTTCTCTCTATAAAAACCTATTAGGTCATCACTGCTTAAACCTGATACCTCGGCACCAACGATGGTAGGCTTGTAAAGAGGAGCAAACTGGGCCTGTCCCCAACTGCTAACCCTGTGCCTTTTGAGATACACACATACTATACACACTGCTCATGGATTCACACACACACACACACACACACCGTGCATGGATTCACACACACACGCAAATACACCCACACTGTGCATGGATTCACAAACACATACAGGCACACAAACACACACACTCGTCTTAGAACAGGGTAAGACCTGAACCACAGAATCAACAAGGTTTGACTCAAATCCATAATATGATCAATTCTATGTTCCATATTCTCCCCTGTATAACAGCATATTATACCTAACCTGAGCATTTATTGTGCTAGTGCTTACAGAGACAGGGGAATGTAGGTAGCTCTGAGATATTGTAAAACCAGATATTGTGTGTGTGCGTAGTGCCCGCCTTAACCCAGGGTTTTCAGTTAGACGACAAGTTTATACTACGTCTTTCCTGTATGAGCATGTTTGAGTGTGTGTCAGTGTGTGCCAGCATGTGTGTACGTGTGTGACTGACATGGTTCAGGTGGGGTGCCAAGACCCTCAAAGGTCTGTTACAGTGAACATTAGCCTCCAGTGTGAGGCCAGACACACAAAGACATACCACAGTTTTGCACAAAATAGTAAGACCCAAAATACACACCAAAATAAAGTAAAATAATGAATAAGAGTATAATAATCTGCACACACACACACCACACACACACACACACACACACACACACACACACACACACACACACACACACACACACACACACACACACATACATACACACACACACACACACACACACTCTCTCTCTCTCTCTCTCTCTTTCTCTGGGTACATTCTTCAGGGTTACACACACACACACACACCGCAGCCTTGGTTTTCACAGCATGGCTGGCGCTGTGTCGGCACATCAACAAGTCTTCGGTAGTTGACTTTCTGCCTGTGTGTGTGTGTGTGTGTGTGTGTGTTCGTGAGTGTGCACCTTGGCCCCCTTAGTCCCTGGTTACTCTGTATTATTTCGGCAGAGATACACAGACTGTCTGTGCAAACAGGATATGTCCCGGCCCTATTCCCTTACATCTTGTCTGCATTAATAGTCAGTCAACTCTGTTTTCAGAGCAAATAATTTCAATACGTTTCCATTCAAAGAAAATATACCGGCTGAAATATCACTGTGTTTGAAACATGCTTTGACGGAGGGCCTCGTTTATTTTCCTTATGGGGCTCCTCTGTCGGTCTGCCTGCCTTGTGTCATTTATAATATATTTACTGACCCTTATTTTACCAGGTAAGATGACTGAGAACATATTCTCTTTTACAGCAACAACCTGGGGAAGAGTTACAGGGACAAATGAGCCATTTGGAAGCTAGGGATGATTAGTTGGCCATGATGGTATGAGGGCCAGATTGGGAATTTAGCCAGGACACCAGGGTTAACACCCCTACTCTTATGATAAGTGCCGTGGGATCTTTAGTGATGACAGAGAGTCAGGACACTCGTTTTAACATCCTATCCGAAAGACAGCACCCTTATGCAGAGGCATGCCCCCTTCACTGCCCTGGTATCTCCTTAGACCAGAGGGAACAGTCTACCTACTGGCCATCCAACACCACTTCCAGAAGAATCTGGTCTCCCATCGAGGGACTGACCAGAACAGACTCTGCTTTAGCATCAGAGGCGAGCCAGCAGAGGGATACAGGGTGGTATGCTGCTGGCTTTATCAAATTGCTGTGTCAAGAGAGACAAACATACAACCTCCGGACAAGATCCTCTCGAACGGGATAGTGTGTCACATGATCGAGGACAAATAATTGGTGGAGGGAAAGAAAAGACGGCAGGTGTTTTTGGAGGTTTAACGGAGAGCCTCGGAAAAATTCCTCGGAATTCTTTGTCTAAGACACAGAAAAATAAGTTTATAGTGTGGTGGTGGTGGGGCAGGCCACCGTTAAGACTGAAGGTCGAAACATTCTACTTTTTCGATTGTTTCTTTCTCACCCCCCACCCCACTGAAAAAGATCATGTAATTCAATAAACATTGGACTGCAACAACCACGTCTCCTATATCAACTCCACGAGGATTCAAAGTGCTTTAACAGAGTGCATACGAGACCGTATGTGTGTATTACACCAACTGGCCTATACACAGAGCACACCAAACATTAGGAACACCTTCCTAATATTGTATTGCACCCGTAATAGGCAAATGCAGCGCAACAGTCACGTGGTCTTGTACGTGGTTTATATAGGATGACGTTTGCACTCGGTGTGATATTATGAAATGAAGTGCTTGCGGATTTCGTAGCGACATGTCGCACTGAGGTGGCGCCCTGCGAGGGAGAGGAACAGGGCGGTGTTGCGGTAAGGTCTCGCTCTCTCTCCACCCCCTCGTTTAGTGAATCACTGTGACAAAGAGCAGGCCGGCCCGACCACAGCACATCCTGACTGAGAACGCTGAAGGCTGTACAGTGGCCTGTTTGGTGAGCCTGGGTCAGAGACAAGCAGTAACTGAGGGGATGTCTCTCCACCATTTTGGGACTCCTTTCACCAAATTCTGTTCAACTCTATTCTAAGGTGGCCAATCAGGTTCAGTGCTCTGGGAAACCTGCCATGTGACTAGGTGAGACCACTGTTGTCAAAAGAAACCCTTCCAGGGACCACAGCCCTGCTCTGTAGTGAGAATTTCCCAAATATTCCCAGTGAGGAGAAAATAGAGCACAGGGAAGTAGGAAGGAAAAACCCCTCAACGTTATTCCCTGCCCAGACTTTTTTCCTTTCCCGCAGCGATGGCAACCCTCAGACCGAGCTACTGTGTACTGTACCTGCTACTGGACTGAAATATGAGCCCTACCCAAAATAAACCCTCAACTTTTGCAACACACAAGAAAGTGGGTTTTAAAAACAAACGTCTAAAAATACAATTGTTGGAGAGCGGGAGGCCCAGCAGTGGTAGTGTGTGTGTGTGTGTGTGTGGCGTGTGTGGCGTGTGTGAGGGAGAGCGAGAGAGAGAGAGCGAGCTGGCATTTCTGTGGCCAGCCCCACAGCTTGCCAGGGTATAGGACCCGGGGAGGCCTGGCCGCTGGAATGCATTGGCCAACCACCGGCTTCCTTTCAACATTTATTGAAAATCGACCACTGGCACCTGCTACGGAGGCCCACAGCCGGGTTATCCCCTGAGAACACCTTTCTGCTTCGCAAGAGAGGATCATTCAATATCAGGAGGCTAATCTTTAATGCACGTGTCCCCAATGCTTGACCGTGTGTAAACATAAGCACCGGACACTGGAAGAGAGGCAACTGAATAGACCTGATTTAACATAGCAAATACCTGACTAAACATAGACCAACAACAGAATGCCAATCAGAGAAGTCCAAAATGCTAAAAATGAGAATTGGTGCCAAATCCAAAAGCGTTGAGTCCTGATATTACCTCACGTATGTTGTGTATCAGTAGACATCTGAAGTCCCCGGAGCGCCCCCTTTTTGCCAGTCGCTCTATTTGGGAGTGTATGTTCCAGGAGCAAGTCAGCGTGTGTTCTCCGAGGTAGACCAGAGGAACCGGGCAGGGCTTTAAAAACAATCTCCTGCTTGTGTGTGGAGCTCGGGGTGGATTAGGTCGACTGGGAGGTTACCCCTGTCTGTAACCGTACAACACCCAGAGAACACCTAAACATATCCATCTGGGAGGTTACCCCTGTCTGTCACCGCACAACACCCAGAGAACACCTAAACATATCCATCTGGGAGGTTACCCCTGTCTGTCACCGTACAACACCCAGAGAACACCTAAACATATCCATCTGGGAGGTTACCGCTGTCTGTCACCGTACAACACCCAGAGAACACCTAAACATATCCATCTAGGAGGTTACCCCTGTCTGTCACCGTACAACACCCAGAGAACACCTAAACATATCCATCTGGGAGGTTACCCCTGTCTGTCACCGTACAACACCCAGAGAACACCTAAACATATCCATCTGGGAGGTTACCCCTGTCTGTCACCGTACAACACCCAGAGAACACCTAAACATATCCATCTAGGAGGTTACCGCTGTCTGTCACCGTACAACACCCAGAGAACACCTAAACATATCCATCTGGGAGGTTACCCCTGTCTGTCACCGTACAACACCCAGAGAACACCTAAACATATCCATCTGGGAGGTTACCCCTGTCTGTCACCGTACAACACCCAGAGAACACCTAAACATATCCATCTGGGAGGTTACCCCTGTCTGTCACCGTACAACACCCAGAGAACACCTAAACATATCCATCTGGGAGGTTACCCCTGTCTGTCACTGTACAACGGCCACTGCAGCATTGGGATGATACAGGCCCTCAAGTCTGCTAGTCACCACCTCCCCTTCCCCTCCCTCAGTGAAACTGCTGCCCCCCCCCCCTCCCTCTCTTTTACTCTCAGTTGTTCCGCCCTGGTCTGACTCCAGACCAAATGTATTACAAGTGTTCTTGCTGTAAGATTATATTTGGATTCTCTAGGCTGGCTTCCAATTATTACTGGCACTTAATGCTTTTCACACCATTCACAGATCCCCTTACTTTTCTCCCCTCAGTCTGGGAGGCTTTTGGCTGGGATCAGCACTTTTCAGCGGTTTAGGAGGAGAAGGAGGGAGGAAAGGGGGGAGGTGTGAATAGAGAGAATAGGAAATGATTCAGCCTCTTGCTGCAGGCCCCCCCCCCCCCGAGGCTGAGAATGATCCTATAAGATAGCTACGTAGCTGCTAGGATAATGAGGCCGTTAGCGTTGGAAGTAAAGGAGGAGAAAAAAATGCAGCCAGGCGTTCAGAGGTAACCACAGAGTGCTGTCCAAAGGTGAGCCTTTAATTGTTAGGTGGAGAGAGTTTGAGAATCACAATGGAAGACCATGTAGTAGTGAGCGAGAGAGAGAGAGAGAGAGAGAGAGATACTCCTGAAAGAGTGTGAGTGACAGATGGGCTGTAACAGAACTGGGATTGTTGGAGCGCTGATCTGGTTTTGATTATAGACAGAGAGAGAGAGAGAGAGAGAGAGAGAGCGCCAGAGAGAGAGGGGAAAGAGAGAGATGAGAGAGAGAGCACCAGAGAGAGAGGGGAAAGAGAGAGATGAGAGAAAGTGTGAAAGAGAGAACAAGAGAGATGGGGGCAAAAGGTGCAGGGAGGGAGGGAGGGATAGAGATGTGAGGGCCCCCATACACACCGACCTTCCCCTCCTCCTCCACCCCTCCCTCGTGTTAGGGTTTGGCTAAGTGATGTGTCGGGGTGGGGGACCTTTCTCTCTCTACCACCAACAATTCATCTGTTATTGTCGGGGGGGGGGGGGGGGGGGGGGGGGCTGGGGTAGTGTGAGTTAGTCATTGCCCTGGCTATCACAACAGACAAGCCAAATGATTGGACAGGAGAAAGGGCCGGCGACCTCGAGTGGACGGGGTCACAGGGGGGACCAGCCTTCAGCGATAGCTACTCCATCTCTCTCTCTCCCCCGCTATTAAACCATCTATTGATTTATCATAGCCATCGCCCCGCGGCCACACAAACACACATCTCCCATTTCATCTTTCCTTCAGACCATACACAGGGGAGGGACACACACGCACACACAGGGGCCCTAACCTACCACCATCACTAGCGACTGTTATTGTGTATATAGGGTTGGTGCAGACATTTCTTGTACAAGTATGGAGAGAGCAGGAGTGTGGCAGAGGATGTTAAGAACAAATACACTATTTATACAAAAGTGTGTTGCCACCCCATCAAATTAGTGGACTCGGCTATTTCAACCACACCCGTTCCTGACAGGTGTATAAAATTGAGCGCACACCACCATGCAATCTCCATAGACAAACACTGGCAGTAGAATGGCCTTACTGAGAGCTCAGTGACTTTCAACGTGGCAACGTCATAGGATGCCACCTTTCCAACAAGTCAGTACATCAAATTTCTGCCCTGCTTGAGCTGCACCGGTCAAGGCCCTTTCCTGTTTCAGCATGACAATGCGCCCCTGTGCACAAAGCATGGTCCATACAGAAATGGTTTGTCCAGATGGGTGTGGAAGAATTTGACTGGCCTGCAGAGAGCCCTGACCTCAAGCCCATCGAACACCTTTGGGATGAATTGGAACGCCAACTGCGAGCCAGGCCTAATCACCCAACATCATTGCCTGACCTCACTAATGGTTTTGTGGCTGAATGGAATCAAGTCCCTGCAGCAATGTTCCAACATTTAGTGGAAAGCCTTCCCAGAAGAGTGGAGACTGTTAAATCAGCCCCATATTAATGCCCATGATTTCCGAATGAGACGTTCGACGAGCAGCTGTCCACATACTTTTGGTCATGTACTGTATGTAAGCACTCTGGATCCCTGGAAAAGTCTTTCCCTGAAAAGTACAGGAGCAAAATCATCAAACAATCCCCGCCCCCTTTCCATGGACTAACTATAGTGGTCCACCACTCCAATCTGGTCTGTCTCAAGGTCTGGGCTGTGGTGTGAACAGCACCCCCCCAACCCCTGAGTCTTTGCCTGCAGGCCAAGTCACCCCCTCAAAACCTTCCCTTAACCCCAGCCGGCAGGGAAAACACAGCCTGATTCTGCCCCCCAACGCTTCCTTCAGAGTCAAGGGTGAGCGCCCCAAACCTTTCCAGTGTGCTAGCGCATAAAGGACCACGGCTTATCTCCAGACATATGGATGAAGGAGGAGGAGGCTGTGTCGAAGCCAAGTCACAGCATCAACC
Source organism: Oncorhynchus clarkii lewisi (assembly GCF_045791955.1). NCBI lineage: Eukaryota > Metazoa > Chordata > Actinopteri > Salmoniformes > Salmonidae > Oncorhynchus > Oncorhynchus clarkii. The sequence continues at coordinate 45,769,502 of NC_092155.1, forward strand.
GTCTACGTTTACATGGCTTTAAAGGGATACAGCACAGAGAGGCGTCTGTCTACCTACAGAGCTGATATCCTTGGCCACTTTAACAAATGGAACACTACTCACTTTAATAATGCCACTTTAAGAAAGTTTACATATCTCTCATTACTCATCTCATATGTATATACTGTATACTGTATCCTTCACTATCTATCCTTTACCATCTATTACATCTTAGCCGCTCTGTCACTGCTCATCTATATATTTTATACTTATATATTCTCATCTCATTCCTTTACTAGATTGTGTGTATTAGGTTTTGTTGTGGAATTTGTTAGATATTAGGTTTTGTTGTGGAATTTGTTAGATATTAGGTTTTGTTGTGGAATTCTTAGATATTACCTGTTAGATATTGCTGCACTGTCGGATCTAGACGCATAAGCATTTCGCTACACTCGCAATAACATCTGCTTACCATGTGTATGTGACCAATAACTTTAGATTTGATTTAGTTCGGCATTAAAGATGCACTCCTCAACAATGTCCTCTAGGGGAGCTCTTGAGTAAAAAGAGGGTCCCAGATATTGGACCTCATTAGACATAAAAGTGTATCTATGTTCGTTGGGAAGTTTAGGGATTTAGCTAGATCATAGATTTTTATTCCGTGTTTGTTATAAACTAAATGTTTATTTGTTTAATGAGGTAGGAAATGGAATTATGTGATATATTATGACAACATGATCCGAGATTCAACGGTAACCATTAGCAACTACGCTTCCAGAGTATAGCTTTAAACATGACCAGGAAAAGATAATTACGCAAAGATAAATTTAAGGTAAACGACAATGGTAGTTTAACAAAGTGCTTCTAACTATAGGGATTTATGCATTCAGACGTAACATTCAGACGTAGCATTCAAATGTAACAATATGACAATTGAGACTGGCCGAACGTGATAAATAATATATTCATATATATGAGCTAATATGAGAATGAGAATATTCATGAATATGTATGAGGTAACATAAATAAAGCTAATCATGGATCTATTTTAATTTGTGTTCTTTATGTTATGATGTTGGTCAAAGCCATATGCACCCGAAAATGACATCTGATAAACCACATACACACTCCAGTATCCCAAACACCCCCCCATCTCCCCCCATTCAAAAACTAACAACAGCATTAGCCCAACTCAGCAGAAAACAGCCCATTCCCCAGTGTCTCCCGGTTCGTGGCCCCTCGCGTGACAAAACCCCCCCCCACCCTCCTCATCTCCTCAGCTGTGAAGAAATAATGGAATTATATTTACCCGAGACACATCAAAGTTCAGCTCTCTCAGCCTGATAAGTTGCCTGTATACTGTGCTCCAGGCCATACAGTGTTTTTTCCCATTACTGGCATGTCCTGTTTCATAGATGGATGAACCTTGGGCTGACGTCTCCCTGACTACTACCACACACACACACACACACGCACACACTCACGCACGGACACACACACACACACACACACACACACACACACACACACACACACACACACACACACACACACACACACACACACACACACGCACACACACACACACACACCACCAGGGTCTAGTTATTACTGGAATCAATGGCCATGTCTGCCCAAGTCTATTACCCTGCCACAGGGAGAAGCTCAGCCATAGAAATCACAAGGCGTTAATATAGGATGATTGTTGTGTGTGTATTAATGTGTGTGTGTTTATGTGTTGGATTACTCCCATCGTCTACGAGTCAAGAGCCAGTTTATTTGCATGTGCCTTCTTACTGATGCCCAAGGCCTCCAGACTAAAGAAATCAAACTCAGTACAAACAGCAGTTCCATGGGTCTCTCCAGAACTTTGTAGGCCGTCATTGTAAATAAGAATTTGTTCTTAACTCACATGCCTAGTTAAATAAATGTTAATATATATATATATATAACTATGTCTATGTTTTGTATACTATGTGTGTGTGTGTGTGTGTGTGTGTGTGTGTGTGTGTGTGTGTGTGTGTGTATGCACACGCTCATCTCCACGTGTATGCATATCAGTACTGTACAGCGTGTGTACTTGTGTGCCCCTTGGCCGGCTCGGGTCAGTGTAACAGTGTGTGTGGTGGGGACTTGACACAGCTGGTGGTGTGTGTGCGCATGTGTGTGTCTGGGAGAGCCCTCGCGGTGCTGCCGGGGCCTGTCCTCCCCTCATAACCTCACAAAGACAGCTAATAAGACCCCCGATGACGGACGCTTATGGATTTCTGTGCCACTAATTTCCGTAACTATCACTGTTTGAAAGATAGCCGGGGATTTAGGGGCGAGCAGAAGGCCCCTTGTCTTCCTGGGAACACAAGAGCTGCATTATGCGATATAAAAAAAAAAAAGGAACGTCCTTTTCCCCCCTCAGCTAGCTAAGCCCAGTGATATTTATCTAGCTCGAGTGCTGCGTGGGGACATATGAAATCATCGTTGAACATCGACCGTGCTAAGGCTATATCCCATATTAGCAGTGTACTGTAATGAATGTCGTGTTATAGGCACAGGGGGCCAGAAAATGTACGGTATTGTACGAGAATTGATGATATGCGGGTAAACATTTCATACACAAACAAATTTTGTGTATGTACGGTAGCCTTTACACACACACACACACACACACACACACACACACACACACACACACACACACACACACACACACACACACACACACACACACACACACACACACACACACACACACACACACACACGTCTACAGTGTTACCTGGATAGGATTTGTATATATTTATTATTTTACTTTAAACTTTACATTCAATTGATGCCTCTGGTTCTCCTCCTGAGGAATTTGTCATTCCGGGTCCATGGGCCCAACAAATCTGTTCATATATTGTAAAGACGAATGGAGACGGACTCCGGGAACCTGAACCTAGACCAACTGATAACAGGCGCTCTGGAACACAACCAACAAAATGGCCACCTCCACCCCTACTCTCCTTAACCAATGAAGTCCTGCTAGCCGTAAGCTTACACACCCTTAGCATACACTCTACCTTTCATATTTGGTCCGAAACCTTTTCTATTCCAATTGACCGTCAGTGACATTCGGCAGAGACGAATCAAAAGGGGGTTATTTCCAACAAGAGCGTTTTTCAATTCATGAAGTGAATTTACAACTCGTTTCCTGACTTGTGGGGGAGTGACAATTTTAATGGATTGTTAGTGTAAACTCAGAAACTCACCACCTAGTCCAACATCCATCAATGCGTTTAATCACACCAGGTGTACTAAATTGTTATACTACACTATGCACTAGTACACTACATTTGTACACTACATTGGGGTAGTACAGAGAGGAATATGCGACCACATGCACAGAAGCCTTGTGGGAGATAAAAGGTGGTGTGTGGGTCTCCGCTGCGCTCTTCTCCCTCTCCGCTCTTCCACTTCATGCATTTGTCATCACCAGTAGATCCCACTCTCCTCTCTCTCTCTCTCTCTCTCTCTCTCTCTCCTCTCTCTCTCCCTCTTTCCTCTCTCTCCTCTATCTCTCTCTCTTCTCTCTCTCCTCTCTCTCTCTCTCTCCTCTCTCCTCTCTCTCTCTCTCTCTTCTCTCTCTCCTCTCTCTCTCTCTCCTCTCTCCTCTCTCTCTCTCTCTCTCTCTCTCGCCTCTCTCCTCTCTCTCTTTCTCTCTCTCGCTCTCTCCTCTCTCTCTCTCTTTCTCCTCTCTCCCCTCTCTCTCCTCTCTTTCCTCTCTCTCCTCTATCTCTCTCTCTCTCCTCTCTCTCTCTCTCTCTCTCTCTCTCTCCTCTCTCTCTCTCTCCTCTCTCTCCTCTCTCTCTCTCTCTTCTCTCTCTCCTCTCTCTCTCTCTCTCTCTCTCTCTTGCCTCTCTCCTCTCTCTCTTTCTCTCTCTCCTCTCTCTCTCTCTCTCCTCTCTCCCCTCTCTCTCCTCTCTCTCCTCTCTCTCCTCTCTGTCTCTCTCGCCTCTCTCCTCTCTCTCTTTCTCTCTCTAGCTCTCTCCTCTATCTCTCTCTCTCCTTTCTCTCTCTCTCCTCTCTCTCTTTCTTCCCTCTCTCCCCTCTCTCTCCTCTCTCTCTTTCTCCTCTCTCTCCCCTCTCTCTCCTCTCTCTCCTCTCTGTCTCTCTCTCCTCTCTGTCTCTCTCTCTCTCTCTCCTCTCTCTCTCCCCCTGTCCTGTGCCCTTCGAGGAGGTCCTCAACCTCTGCCCTGAATGAAAAGAGGCTGGGCTGGGGCTCTACCACTACCTAAGATGTGTGTGTGTGTGTGTGTATGTGTGTGTGTATGTGAGTGTGTGCGCTTTTACACGTGTGTGAGCACGTATATGAGTGTGTGTGCATGCATATGTTTGTGTGTGTTGCGGTGGCCAACTTTCTGTCAGTGAAGAATGTAATTAGGGAGAATTAAGCGGTGCACAGGGCAGCGGGGCTACGGGGGAGGTCAACGGTGGAGCTGGAAGGGTCGAGCCGGGTCACTACCAAGTATTCTCTCCCCCGGTCGCCGGGGTGAAGAGGTGTCGTGTTCACCCACCTCGGATACTCACTGCCAGGCGTGACCAAGCTCCTCTCTCTGTATCATGTCTATTTCAACTGTCTTTCACCTGTAACTCTGCTATTATCTACTATCCTCCCACTCTCTCTGTAGTCTGTCTGTCTCTGTCTGTCTGACGCTGTCTGTCTGACGCTGTCTGTCTGTCTCTCTGTATCATGTCTATTTCATCTGTCTTTCACCTGTAACTCTGCTACTATCTACTATCCTCCCACTCTCTCTGTAGTCTGTTTGTCTCTGTCTGTCTGACGCTGTCTGTCTCTCTGTAGTCTGTCTGTCTCTGTCTGTCTCTGTCTGTCTGACGCTGTCTGTCTGTCTCTCTGTAGTCTGTCTGTCTTTGTCTGTCTCTGTCTGTCTGACGCTGTAGTCTGTCTTTCTCTGTCTGTCTGTCTTTCACCTGTAACTCTGCTACTACTATCCTCCCACTCTCTCTGTAGTCTGTCTGTCTCTGTCTGTCTGACGCTGTAGTCTGTCTGTCTCTGTCTGTCTGTCTGTCTCTGTCTGTGTGTCCGTCTCTGTCTGTCTGACGCTGTCTGTCTGTCTCTGTCTGTCTGTCTCTCTGTAGTCTGTCTGTCTCTGTCTGTCTCTGTAGTCTGTCTGTCTCTGTCTGTCTGACGCTGTCTGTCTGTAGTCTGTCTGTCTCTGTCTGTGTGTCTCTCTGTAGTCTGTCTGACGCTGTCTGTCTGTAGTCTGTCTGTCTCTGTCTGTCTGTCTCTCTGTAGTCTGTCTGTCTCTGTCTGTCTCTGTAGTCTGTCTGTCTCTGTCTGTCTCTCTAGTCTGTCTGTCTCTGTCTGTCTGACGCTGTCTGTCTGTAGTCTGTCTGACACTCTGTCTGTCTCTCTGTAGTCTGTCTGTCTCTGTCTGTCTGACGCTGTAGTCTGTCTGTCTCTGTCTGTCTGACGCTGTCTGTCTGTCTCTCTGTAGTCTGTCTGTCTCTGTCTGTCTGACGCTGTCTGTCTGTCTCTCTGTAGTCTGTCTGTCTCTGTCTGTCTGACGCTGTAGTCTGTCTGTCTGTCTGTCTGACGCTGTCTGTCTGTCTCTCTGTAGTCTGTCTGTCTCTGTCTGTCTGTCTGTCTGACGCTGTCTGTCTGTCTCTCTGTAGTCTGTCTGACGCTGTCTGTCTGTCTCTCTGTAGTCTGTCTGTCTGTCTGTCTGACGCTGTCTGTCTGTCTCTCTGTAGTCTGTCTGTCTCTGTCTGTCTGTCTCTGTCTGTCTGACGCTGTCTGTCTGTCTGTCTGTCTGTCTGTCTGTCTGTCTGTCTGTCTGACGCTGTCTGTCTGTCTGTCTGTCTGTCTGACACTGTCTGTCTGTCACCTTACACGGTGACCAAGAACTTTCTTTAAATCACATATAATAACTGTGAGGCCGGGGGCAGAAATGTACTGTAGGAGATGCCTGTTTGCTCGACTGACCGGCGGGGCCTCCCTACATTTGAGTGTCATATATCCAACTGAATGCAGACATCTGCAAATCCACCCAAGGAGTGAGTCCCAATGGTCAATGGTCTGTGTGTGTCTTATTACTATACCTCTCGTAACAGAGCTGACTGAGAGATGGGGAGGTCTGGGCTTTGGACTCCTCATTCTCCCTCTCTCGCTCCCCAGGCCCTCTTCCTCTCATCCCGGTGTATGTGTGTGTGCTTGCGCAAATCATGTGTGTGTGTGTGTGGGGGGGGCACACACTCCAGGGCCAGTATAAGTGGCTGTGGATGACATAATAAGCCTGTGAGTGCTGGTAGCCCAGCAGACTACATCGAGTTTCACTTTACTGTCTAACTTACCGTCCGGCTGCAGCTGGCCTTTTACTGAATGTCTACTGCAGAGTGGGGATTTCCCCACTCATATCCTCTGCCTGTCTGTCAATGGACTTCTCATTCTCTCTCCCTCACTCCCCCAGACCCTCTCTCTCCCTCGCTCCCCAGGCCCTCTCTCTCCCTCGCTCCCCAGGCCCTCTCTCTCCCTCGCTCCCCAGGCCCTCTCTCTCCCTCACTCCCCCAGACCCTCTCTCGCCATCGCTCCCCAGGCCCTCTCTCTCCCTCGCTCCCCAGGCCCTCTCTCTCCCTCGCTCCCCAGGCCCTCTCTCTCCCTCGCTCCCAGGCCCTCTCTCTCCCTCGCTCCCCTGGCCCTCTCTCTCCCTCGCTCCCCTGGCCCTCTCTCTCCCTCGCTCCCCTGGCCCTCTCTCTCCCTCACTCCCAGGCCCTCTCTCTTTCCTCCTCTTAACTTTTTCTGTCACTCTCTCTCCATCTTTCTGTATCTCCATTCCCCTCTCTCTTTTTTGTCCACCCTCTCTCTCTCTCGGTGGGAGAACGAAGCATAGCTGCATTATCTCACGCTGGAATGCCCGCGCGATCTAACAAGGGATTTACAACATCACTGTGGAAACAAATCCCCCTTTTCCTTCCATTTCCCTCTCCTCCTTTTCTCTTGCTGACAAATGATGAGATGGACAGGTTCTCCAAGTTTGGAAACTTCGTATTCCACTGGAGAGAGTGAGAAAGAGACAGAGGGAGAGAGAGAGAGCGAGAAAGAGAGTGATAACAAGGGAGACAGAGAGGAGAGCCCTGGTGCGTGGGTTGCGTCTGGTATCTTGCAGGTCTGTGTGTGTTTGTAAAAAAAATAATTAAAAAGAGGAAGGTGAGCTGGGAGCTTTCCAGCAGGACTAAAATGTTGCACTGTGTGGGAGGAACAGAGACAAAAAAGAGAGAGGAGTAGAAAGAAAGAAGGGGAAGAAGGGGGGGTAGAGAGTGTGAAATAGAGAAAGAGACGGGAGAAAGGCTGACAGCCAGAAAGAGGGGTAATGTGACAGGCGACACACAAAAAGAAAGTGAAGCACAAGATACAGACAAACAAGAGGTGGAAAGGGAGAGCGAGAGAAACAGAGAGAGAGAGAGCAAGAGGGATGTGGCACTGTAGCAGAGTCCTTCTTTCTGCCTCAGAGCCCTGTGCAACATCTGTAAGCGGAGAAGGCCGTTTACAAGAACTTAAACCTCCAATGGAGCATGTAAACAAATTATGAAAGAAGGCGACCTAACGGGATACATATGGCCCAAAATGGCCGCCGCCGTCCGCTGTGTCACCATTCCCACAATGCCCTAGCCTGTTCTCGGATTCTCAGACCGGCCCTAACGCTCACCGTGCAGCAACAGAGGACAGATCACCGAGCGGCCATTTTTTCCCTCCAACTTAAACAATGTCACTCAACTCCCACGACCGTGCTGAAATCATGGAGCCCAGTATTAGCAGAACCAGTACAGTAGCAGTAGCAGTAGTGGTAGCCTAACGCTAGTCGAGGGCATTGATAGGTCTTGTTTCATCTCATTGATTTAACCATTAATATCCTTCAAAGCTCACACTCGCTCTATATGGGCTAACACACAGCTGGGGAGCATTAAGCCAGGGTAGCGTTCTGAGAGAGACGGGGTGGAGAGGTTTTAGAGACACAGACCAGAGCCATGGTTTTGGTTAGAGGAGGCCTTTTTGGAGATAATTACATGCGTATATACACGCCGGAACGTAAATAGAAGTTTGTTCATAAAAAGTCCTTGGCAGACGTGTCATTGATGCAGCGCAGATTGACGGGCAGAGGCAGGTTTTCAACCCATATATTTCTGTGAAATATTTTTTTAATTCAATTGTTTTATTAACAGCAGGCACATGTGTGGTTATTACTTTTGTGGTAAATGAGTAATTCAATTCATTTTGTGTAATTGTACAAACTTCTCCGATTCCAGCCTTGGTCAGTAGTTTGGCCAGCGTTTGTGAAACGTTAGGGAAGATCACCCTCCATGTGTGGGCTGGAACCAATCACTGTGCCCGACCGTTTTGCTGTGACCCTTAAAGCTGCAGGTAGAGAGATCTACTCTCATGTCTGCTGCTCTCCCTGTTTCATTATGGGTCGGCGTTGCTGTAGCAACAATGGACAGGGATATTGAACCCAGACCTGGCAGCGTTGGTGATAGGGATAAGTGTCAAGGACACACACACACACACACACACACACACACACGTGTGAATTGACGCGCTCTCAGACATAAATGGGCGCCCCGTCTCCTCAATGAAGATGTATCCCCATCCCAGGGGGTGGGGGGTTAGGGGGCCGGAAGGGAGGTGCGCTGCACTTTTAAGACACTTAAAAGTGAACCATATCTGCTTTCCATTACCCAAAAGGCTTAGCCCTTTTAAAGACGAGGTGGGAGTGGTGTGTTCTGTATTGACTTGATTCAATTACTACACAGTAAATCAAGGAGAGTTGAAATCACAGAGCAATTTTTGGAGGGGTTAAATTGACCCTACTGGAGTTATCTTAACCCTCAACAGAGTGATACACTCCCTGGAGTTAGTTGGGACTGAGTACTTTTAACTTCATCAACAGTAACCAGAGACAGGGCGTTACAATTACGAATAAATTATGAAGAATCTACAATGCGGGAGGAGCCTAATTGTAATATTTCCCAGCATGCTCTGTTGCAGGTTGATATTTAGAATATTTTTTTTATCGATCTGTGTTTTCGCATTTATATTGCTAATTTTGATTATCTTATGCTACACAATATGTGACATTCATTTTCCCGAACTATTCTAACCCGTACGTGGTTGGATTTATTGCCACCGTTACTGAGAAGGCTGTTCCAGTTTACATGATGTAGGTAGTCTCTAACAGCAGTACTCCCCCTCCCTGCATTCTGAATGTAAGATCTAGCTGATGTAAAGCTGCTGAATATCCTCCTTCTTAAATGGATACCAATAGAGATTGGATGTCACATTGCAAGCCACCATGATATGATTAAGAAATGTATAAATGAGGCCTTACACCTCAAATGGGACCATATAAACCCCACAATAGTGTTGTTTGACTCCCCATAGGAGTTCAATTAACTCTTGCGATTATATTGTGAGAGTAAGCATTACTCTAAATAATGAATTCTAGAATACTGAACAACACTGCAGAGAGTTGGAAAAAGTAACTGAGTTATTTTCAATTAATATTGTACAGAGTGAAACGCAATTAAATTGAACATATAACACTGTTTCCTGAGTACGTTTGACTCTTTTTAGACTGGAACAGAATGCTATCGGTGGCAGAGTCTCTGTAACTCTCTTCAATTAGAGTTACATAGATTTTTACTGAGTGTCTAACACTACGGAAACTGACGAACAATATTCCACGTTTAGATCATGAAAGTGTCAGGATAACGAGATCCATTGACACCAATTACCGTGGAACATGAACCAAATGGACTACTATGATCTATGGATGTAATATTTCATCATCATTCTTTATCAGACACTGTTTCTATGGTCTATCTATGGTTCTATTTTCAGATTTGACATTAATGTACACTTTATTAGGTACACCTATCTAGTACTGGGTAGGACTTTTGCCTCCACAACAGCCTGAATTATTCACGGTGTTGTACATTAAGCGATGCCCTTCTGCACACCACTGTTTTAAACAGCTGTTATTTGAGCATTTGTGGCCTTTGTTAGCTTGTATGAGTCTGGACATTCTCCTCTGACCTCTTTACTTAACAAGGTGTTTTTGCCCACAGAACTGCCGCTCACTGAGTGTGTTTTGTTTATTGCACCGTTCTCTGTCAACTCTAGAGACTGTAGTGCGTAAAAATCCCAGGAAGGCAGCTGTTTCTGAGATGCTGGAATCACCATGTGTGGCATCAACAATCATACCACGGTCAAAGTTGCTTAGATTACGCATCTTGCCCGTTCTAGGGTTTGGTCAAACAACATCTAAAGCTCTCTACTCTATATACTCTATATATTGAGTTGCAGGCAGCCACATGATTTGCTGTTCGAATGTAACCGTCCTTGATGAGCTAAATCAGGTCTGTAGAGCTGATGGTGTGACCTATGTCACTGTGTGGGATAATGTCGGGTTCTACCATGCTCAAATGGTGCAAGCATGGTTTCAGGCCTTCCACAATTTACCACACTGTACTTACCCCCATATTCTCCTTTCCTTAACCCGATTGAGGACTTTTTCTCCACATGGAGGTGGAAGGTATATGATAGGCGCCCTCACGAACAAGCCACCCTTCTCCAGGCCATGGATTCACCATACAATGACATCACGGCAGACCAGTATCAGGCCTGGATTCACCATACAATGACATCACGGCAGACCAGTGTCAGGCCTGGATTCACCATGCAATGACATCACGGCAGACCAGTGTCAGGCCTGGATTCGCTGTGCCAGAAGATTCTTCCCAAGATGTTTGGCTAATGAAAACATCCATGGTGATGTGGATGAGAACCAGATCCACAAGACAGGGTTGAGGGAAATATAGAAGTACAGTAATCAACCCTTTGTTTTGCTTTTTACAGTAAGCCAGGTGAGGAACACTGCAGTTGACGTTTTACTGTAGTTTATTCTTTTTTGTAGCTAATTATTTTTGCTTTGATTCAAAGAAACCTGTTGTGATTTTATTGTATTTCATCAATACATTTCAGATTTTATTAAATGATGCCACTGTGTCTGTAGTATTCTCTCTACTAGTCCTTTTACAGTGATGTATTTACGTGTAGTAGCATAATGAAACATGTGTCACATATTTTGTACTACAATATTTAATGATTGTACAAACAACTACACAGTGAAACTATCAGTATCTTGTGTGTGGGTGATCTAAATGAATGTTCCTATGGTATTTCATGATAAATTAGTTATTTGAACCAATGATTCTACAAGTGCAAGGTTTCTTTAAAGATATGAATGCACAATGCAATGTTTTGAACATTGGACAGCCTGTGTTACAAGTGATGACCGTCCTCAGTTTTGTGTCTAGAGTTTTAAAAAATGCCCACAAGGTTCTTAAATTAGTGCCAAAGTGATTGTTAAAAACTGTAATAGGTGAGTGTGTGTGTACATGTGTGCGTTAATAGGTGAGTGGGTGTGCATGTGTGTGTTAATAGGTGAGTGTGTGTGTATGTGTGTGTTAATAGGTGAGTGTGTGTGTGTATGTGTGTGTTAATAGGTGAGTGTGTGTCCGTGTATGCACGTGTGTGAAAGAGGACATTTACATAAGCTCTGCTGACTCAATCCCTTTCCCCCACAAAAAAAATCTATTTTATTTCTTCATCAGTGCCTTTTCCATCATCTAGCCCCCCCTCCCCCACTTCTCCTCCCAAAATATGACATTTACATTTTAATAGTGCCACACTGATAAGGGACAAAGGTTAGGCAAATGTTCCGGGAGCGAATTGTTGATTTTTTTCTTCCCTCCCTCTCCTCACTGCCTATTCAAAGCACCTTTTAATGGCAGAGATGCTGACTTCTGTTTTTGTTTCAGAACGACATCAGCCATGAGCACTGGGCCGCACACACACACGCACGCCCACACACACACACACACACACACACACACACACAGACTTTTGGAGGGAGGGGCTGAACAATGGGCAAACTGTTGAGCTTTAATATGCATGGACCAAAAGGAGTTCCTCCTCAACGGAGGAGACGTAATAATGTGTTATACTTTACATAAGGAGAGAGACAGAGAGAAACAGAAACGTGAGGTTAGTATTGTCTGGGTGAGAGAGTGAGAGAGCGAGTGAGAGAGTGAGAGAGAGGGCCACTGAACATGGGGAGAATAATTTTTCCCAGAACACTGAGCTTGTTTTTAGTCGCCAAAAATGCCTCCAGCAGAGTGTGTGTGTGTGTGTGTGTGTGTGTGTGTGTGTATGTATGTATGTGTGTATGTATGTATGTATATATATATATATATATATATATATATATATATATATATATATATATATATATGTGTGTGTGTGTGTGTGTGTGTGTGTGTGTGTGTGTGTGTGTGTGTGTGCGTGCGCTTGTGAGAATGGGGGACAAAAGCTAATTCCACAGAGAGGGATTTAACTCCTATAACAGAGAGAGAGAAACACAGACACCAGACACTTATTAAACCGAGACTCAGCTAGCCACATGCTACTCAGATGCAGTCATCCACCCAGCTAGCCAGCTACCGACGATTCCATCCACTTCTCTCCACGCTACTTATCAGATAAATCAGTGGTTAGAAATGTCTCTCTGCCTCTGCCTGTGGCTCTGCTGATCACACACAGCCCGCTGGGAGGAAGCTACAGCTTCTTAGCTTCTCCTCCCCGTAACATCCTCCTGGACACTTCTCCTTTTCCTGGCCTCTGTTAACAAGAGACACATTTAGAGACACCGACTGCGGCGCGGCGGACTTCACATCACGCGCAGCGTAGATAATGGACGGCCCTGTCAGATAGTGTGGTCCGATCTCAATGGAGCATGAAAGAGAGAGGGAGGAAGAGAAGGAGGGGGGAGAGAGCGAGAGGGAGGAAGAGAGAGAGATTCCCCCCCCCCCCCCCCGTACACACATTTGGAGGCAGGAGGGACAGACACCCATGTACCCATGTGCGCACGCACACATGCACACACACACACACACACACACACACACCCTCCACGCCACAACACAGGCCGCCGACCCGCATCTCGTTCCTATTGGAATCAATTTGTTCATTTGTGGGCATGCACTGCTGTGGTTAAGTTAACACAAAGGAAAACGTTTCCACCACCTCTGCAAAAAATCTCTCCCTCACAACCTGGACAGTCTCTCGTCCCCCCTCCCATGGCCCTGCTCAAATCCAACCGTACGGAGTTAGCCCCAAATTCAGAACATGCCTAAAAGTGTTTCAGCGCTTTGCTGTGCTGAGCCGGCTAGAGCTCATCCACCAGCATTCCTGCAATGCTCTCCAGTGGTGTGTTGGCGAGAGTGGGCTCAGGCGCAGAGCTGCGCGAGGGGGCCTACTGTGACAGGCAGGGGTCCCTATAGCTTTATTAACGCATAGCCTTGGCTCCAACATGCCTTTTACTACCTCTGACCTCCAGTCACTGAGGAGACACACACACACAGAGAGCAACACCACAGCACCACCTACACTAGAAAGGGCTGTGCAGCACATTGAAGATCTTAATTACTCAAAATGCATATTCATATAATTTCCAACATTTTTAAACACAATAAATATATTATAGGTGCACAGTAAGTGCACATTAAAAACCAGATGCCTTGACATCAATTGCCGAGCAAGAAGTGACCAGTGAAATATAGCGTAACCATTGTCCAATCAGATTGGACCCAATAGGTTTCATTCGCTCTCATGTGGAGGTTACACCACGTCAACTAACTAAAGGTTGTCTAAAGGTTGTCCCGGGGTTGACACCCTGCTTATAGAGGGGATAAGAGAAAGTGCTTGGTAGTAGTAGAAGGCTAATTTGTAAAAGATACATTCGCTGTATTATTTTCAAGGCGCAGCGGGGATAACAAAACACTGAGCAGTTGTCCAAACAGATTCCTAGCCCCGATCTGTGTGGAAGCTGCAAACTATTATTCCTCCACTCCTTTTTTTTCTCCCTTTCTTTTCTTTTCTGTGTTGTCATTTCGCTCTCTGGCCAAGGAATGTGTTTGACTTTCGGTGACTGCTGGGTCTGCAATTTCTGTAGTCTTCTTAATGAATTTGAAAAAAGAGATCCCAGGGATGTGTGTGTGCTCTATTCCCCCGCCTGCAAAATGGGAGCAGGCAACAGAGGGCGCCTGCACATAGCAGGACACACAGGAAACACCACCGCTCCCTGTCGCACAGTAGAGCGTGTGCACACACGCACACGCTCGGAGGGAACCGCTGACTATCAACCAGTGCAAGTCGACATCATTAGTAGGCTCGTCACCACACACGGTTGTTCAGGTGGGAGCTCGGGAACTAGGCCAACGACCGTCTCTCTAGTCTCGCCTCTCTGCCTGTTTATATGACCGACGGGATTGGAACCTGGGTCACCTGCACAGGTTGCTAGCGCAAGTCTTCAGGTCTTCCTTCATGACACTGGGGTGCTGAGAGGGAAGGGTATAATTCTCGACCGGAAGACACTGTGTCTGTCTGGGGGACGGCTCATATATTATTCCTCCCAGCATGTGTGCATAGTCCTCTGTAGCTCAGTTGGTAAAGTATGGCGCTTGCAATGCCAAGATAATGGGTTCAATTCCCAGGACCACCCACACATAAAATGTATACGCGCATGACTGTAAGTCGCTTTGGATAAAAGTGTCTGCAAAATGGCATATATTCTTTTTGTTATTATGTGTCAGGGCCTGGTGTATTTTTATCTCAGGGTATACCACGGGACCTGACATAGAGAGAGCTCTACACAGAACATCTCTTTCATGATATTGTCAGAACTAGCTCAACTTGTATTAACCCTAACTAGCCCTGACCACTACAGTGCAGAGGGCCAACATTTGGGATCTTTATCTTTACAATACATACCAACAAAGACAAAGTAGCATCTTGAATAATTGAAGCGAGAAATATCAAAAACAGGCCTAATCTTGCTGTCATAGTTCCCCCATATTCCGTGAGGGTTTTGGTTGCCATGTTCTGTAAGGGTTTTGGTTGCCATGTTCCGTGAGGGTTTTACTTGCCATGTTCTGTAAGGGTTTTGGCTGCCATGTTCTGTGAGGGTTTTGGCTGCCATGTTCTGTGAGGGTTTTGGCTGCCATGTTCTGTGAGGGTTTTGGCTGCCATGTTCTGTGAGGGTTTTGGCTGCCATGTTCTATGAGGGTTTTGGCTGCCATGTTCTGTGAGGGTTTTGGCTGCCATGTTCTATGAGGGTTTTGGCTGCCATGTTCTGTAAGGGTTTTGGTTGCCATGTTATGTGAGGGTTTTGGCTGCCATGTTCTGTGAGGGTTTTGGTTGCCATGTTCTGTGAGGGTTTTGGCTGCCATGTTCTGTAAGAGTTTTGGTTGCCATGTTCTGTGAGGGTTTTGGCTGCCATGATCTGTGAGGGTTTTGGCTGCCATGTTCTGTAAGGGTTTTGGCTGCCATGTTCTGTAAGGGTTTTGGCTGCCATGTTCTGTGTGGATTGCCATGTTGTGTCAGGCAGTGTGTTACTCTACGGGGCCTTCTCCTGCTCTTCCCTCCCTCCCCTCTAGTGAAAAGCTCTCTCTATCTGGCCTGGTGGTGGAAGTGGCTCTGAAACGCAGCTCAATACTCAGTTCAGCCAGGATAACCCTCATATCCTGATTGCCGGCATAACGCGCTCTCTGTAACACGTCGGCAATAACAACGCAGCGGCGGTGGCCTGTGAACGGCTTTGCGTTGTGTAGTAGGGGATTGGGAGAAAAGAGCTAAGCTAAGCTAAGTCCTAGCGCCCTCCTAACATTTGCTAATGTCATGAGCAAACTGCACATGCAGGACTGATAAGAGCCAATTAGCTGGACTTGTGTGTAGTTCAACATAATATTGTTATTAAACTGTATTTTCTTGAAGGGTGTGAATTCAAAACATAAATATTTGTTTATAGTATTTTGAACACCATTTAGACGTAGCCTTTGTAACAACACACACACACATATATACGACACAATGACTATGAAGTTAAAGTGCAAACTGTCAGCTTTAATTTGAGGATATTTTTTATCCATGTCGGGTGAACCGTTTAGAAATTACACCACTTGTTGTACATAGTCCCCCCATTTTAGGGGACCAAAGGTATTGGGACAAATTCACATATATATGTATATTAAAGTAGTCAAAAGTTGTATTTGGTCCCATATTCCTAGCCTGCAATGATTACATCAAGCTTGTGACTCTACAAACTTGTTGGATGCATTTGCTGTTTGTTTTGGTTGTGTTTCAGATAATTTTGTGCCCGATAGATATTAATGGTAAATAATGTATTGTGTCATTTTGGAGACACTTTTATTGTAAATAAGAATAGAATATGTTTCTAAACAATTTTACATTCATGTGGATGCTACCATGATTACGGATAATCCTGAATAAATTGTGAGTAATGATGACGCACAAATATCCTACCCCCAAGACATGCTAACCTCCCCTGTTCTTGTAATGGTGAGAGGTTAGCATATCTTGGGGGTATGATATTTGTGCATCTGTAACTTTCTCACTCATCATTATTCACGATTTATTCAGGATTATCCATAATCATGGTAGCATCCACATTAATGTAGAAGTGTTTATTTTGGGCACAAAATCATCTGAAACACAACCAAAACAAATAAAAAAAATATCTTTATAGGCGTGTGTCTCAATCTACCGTCAGAAAGAAGAGGAATGGCCACATAGGACTGGGTTTACAGCCCTGGGTCATGGCAGGGGCCTTTGTCTCTCTGGCAGGGCCCTCTGTGTGGCCCTCCTGGCAGATTGATGGCCCCTCAGAGCAGTGTGGAGAGAAAGGAGCTTTTAAATAAGCAGCTGATTCTGCTGGATGGAGTGAGTGGCCCGCTCCGCCTCTCCTCTCCC
The DNA here is from genome assembly GCF_045791955.1 of Oncorhynchus clarkii lewisi. Lineage (NCBI taxonomy): Eukaryota > Metazoa > Chordata > Actinopteri > Salmoniformes > Salmonidae > Oncorhynchus > Oncorhynchus clarkii. Next base: position 45,786,363 of record NC_092155.1, read on the forward strand.
CTCTGACATGTCTATGAATATCTATTTTATTATTGCTATTGACCCATACGCCATAAAGAAACCGGGGGGGGGGGGGGGGCTACCGCATATCTCAACCCTCAGGATGCGGCTACTATAGGGCAAGGGAGAGTGTGTGCTCGTAAATGCGCACACACACACACACACACAGACACACACACACCCAAATAAATGAATGGAATGTCCATCCGCATTTATAGTTACACACTTGTATGCCAAATAGACTGCTGAATTCCCAAGCACAGTGGTTGCTTGGTGTGTGTGTGTATGTGTCAGTATGTGTGTGTGCGTGTGTGTGTTAGTGTGTGTGTGTGTGTACATCAACACAGAGAGAACTCATTTGTCTTCTGTCCTATTCATGTCATTATGGCTTTTGTGGCGATTGACTAACTGCCCAGTAATGTTAGAATACAAAAATAGGTTATTGTCTGTCTGACCAGCCACTCTATTGCAGAGACATTTGTGTTGTGTTACAATGACCTGGGGGAAATGGAAACATTGGACTGAATTTGCATTTTGTTTGTGCGGCTTTGTACATTCTCTAAAACAAATATGTCCCTGAGCGTGCGCACGCGCGAACACACACACACGCGCACACACACACACACACACAAAACTATTCCTATCTCACAGTAACCCTCGAACCCTCGCTCCCTTGTACATATACACCCAAACTCACACACACGACTGAAAGTTGAGGGGGGGGTGCCCTTTTGGCGTGAGGTCTGTGATGGCCTTACACTACGCTAGGCTAAAGGAAGTCAGACAGACCAGGTTAAGGGACAGTCTGGACCTGGCCTGTGGCGGTTGCTCTCCTCTCTGCAGCTCGTCCCCGTGTGTCAGTGGAGCTCTGAGGGGACACTTTGATGAATGGCCAGTTTATGTTGCTGTCAGGCCCTGGGTGTCTGTGGGGAAATAGCCAGGGTTGGCCCCAGGGCCAGCTGATTGCAAACCTGTGGCCTGGCCCATGATCAATCAAACTGATTGGCTATGGCAAATATGGTTACTGATAGCAGAAGGAGGGAGGGAGGGAAGATTGGTGTGTGTGTGTGTGTGTGTGTGTCAGTAGCGTAGCCAGAATTTCATTGGTGGTTGTGCCTGCAGAAATTTGAGTGGACAAAAAAAAAGCAAGAGAACAATGTCCAGTTGTATAGCTAATCTCATGGTTTTCTACACATTCTGCCATGAGGCTGAGAGAGCGTTGTGCATTCTTACAGCTAATTAAAGCTCAAATATAGTTGTGTTGACTGTGATAAAGGCACTGGATTGTGAGCTGTCTGTTTTGCTAAATGTTAAGAAGGCTGTGGCATGGTGCACATAGCCATAGAAGCAGAGTGACATATGCCTCAATGCAGTCATATTCAAGGTTTATTGGGGGTCTAGCTTTCAGTTAGTTATTTTTGGCCACCCATCCCATGAGAGTGAATGTCATTCCAGTTCATCAGAGTGTTATTCCAGTGCACTGCTAGCGATGACTTCTGAGGGTGTTTGCATGTTTAGGTAAAAATACATAACATTTCCTGTTTGGAACACTGACAAGTAAGAGAGCATAATTTGTATTTAATTTCTTTCTCTCAATCTGTTTGGGTGGGCCTGGCCGCCCAGTGGGTGGACCCGGGCCCACCCGGGCCTACGTGGCTTGTGTGTGTTGCACATAGAGGGTCCGGGGTCACTAAATGGAACATGAAAGAATGAGAATGGCCACAGCCGCGGCCCTGTTAAGATCTCACAGGAGGTGGGTAGGCTTTCTCAGGGCTCAACATACACACACCTTTATACACTCTCTGAGGGTGAGTTTGTTCAAATGAAGGTAGACACCCAACTGTTCTACTGTATATTGTAGCATTTTGTGTGTGTGTGTGTGTGTGTGTGTGTGTGTGTGTGTGTGTGAGAGAGTGAGAGAGAGAGTGAGAGAGTGAGAGAGTGAGAGAGTGAGTGAGAGAGGGAGAGTGAGAGAGTGAGAGAGTGAGTGAGTGAGTGAGTGAGTGAGTGAGTGAGTGAGTGAGTGAGTGAGTGAGTGTATCACACAGAGATCTCACACAAACACACACAGTACCCCCAAAACATTTACATCTATCTAACCGTGCTGATTTCAGATGTTTTTTCCTTTGATGGCAAAACAGAAATAGGGATTTTATAGGTGTGCATGGTCAGAGACCAAAATGTAAAATCTAACATTATATTTGATACTTTAAATGATCACTAAACCTTAATTGATTATTTGACTTTTGGATGCTAATGCTTTACACGGTGTAATTCTGTCCATTTTAGGTGGATATAGAACATTCTATAAGTGTTGCATATCTTATCTTCGTTCATTGATCAAAAATGTATTTTTGACCTTTAAAAACATTAGTGCACATTGCTAGTGGCACCTGGTTTTACATCGATGCTTTGACACGGGGGTCATTTTTAATATGCTTTGATCTCCCAGCTGGGAGTGTGTGTGTTTGTGCTCCACCGAGCATGTCCTGTTTTGGGACCGGGGACATGGTGTGTGAACTATCAAATTGTCCTTTAATAGCCTCTCATTCTTCTCATCTCAATATCTATCTCACTGCCCCAGGGGGAGAGGGAAGGGGAGAGAGAGAGAGAGAGAGAGAGAGACACACACACAGAGGGAAAAAGAGGAAAGACGAAGAGGGAGAGGAAGGCATGTCATTTCCTATGTCTCACGACATCTCCATTGAGTCATGGCCAGAATACCAGTCCTGCCACTTATTAAATCATCATCATTTATTAAGTGCAAAACTGTCTCTTCATTGAGGATCTTCAGAACCTCATCTTGGATGAGAGGTGCAAAAAGCAGAACAAGAATCTGCTCTAAAACATCCCTCCACCTGTGTATCCTTCCCTAGTCTGAGCAGGGTAGAGTATAATTTACACCAACACGAGAGAATGGAATCAAAGTCAATTTCATTATTATTCCCCCTCCCCCCCACCTTTTCTTTCTCTCTGCCCCGCCCCCGTCAATCATTGTCGGCTGAAAAACAAGTCTTAAGTGCAGAGCTGGGGCGTTAGGCTAGCTGCACGCAGGGGCATCCCTGCCGTTCCAGGATTACAGGCAGGCCCGGAGACGCCGGCGGAGAAAAGCAGGACTCTCTCATTAGCTGCGAGGTAGCGGCCGGCCTCGTGGGCAGGTGCTACTGTAATTAACCATTGTTTGACTATCAAAAGTCGGCAGCTGATTAAATGGGCCTAAATGCAGTCGAGCACTTTCCTTCCCCCTTTCACCCTGTAATTTCAAAGGCTCGCGACCCGCTGGGGGCCCTTTCAGCCTCGAGACGCCGCTTGCGCTGCTGGCCCCGCTAAGAGCCTGTTGCCAGCAGTAATCAAAACTGAAAATCTTACGAAGAAAAAAATTATAATGATAAAAAAGGAGAAAAAAAATACATTGGGGGCTTTTTTGGGTCGCGGGCTCAAGCAGAGACCTTCCATTAGAAACGGCTTGGCGATGGCCGGCGAGGCGGCGAGAAATGTGGCGTCTTAAGGCAAGTGAATGGCATCTCTTTAGTGATTAGAGCGGCAATAATGAGCACCCCCACGACTCTGGTGCTAAGTCCATTTCATTGCTAATTCATTTACGTGCCATGTCAGACGTACTTGACACGAGTCACCCGCTAAGAAGTGGTGTTTGTCAAGCAGGTATGGCCCATTACGGTGGGGATCTGAAATCACACTGACAATGGCGTGTGTGTGGTAGGGGGTTTGTGTGTGTGGTAGGGGGTTAGTTAGGGCTTGGGTGAGAGGCAATCGCATTAGCAAGATAACACCACGCAGAGTTATCCTGAGCTCACCCGCCGCGATTTTTAATCAATGCACTTTTTATTACGACTTTATTGTGAAACGAAGCCGTTCTCCGCTGATTCACTGTTTCCGACGTGAAAATTCCTCATGCTGATCAAACGCGGGGGGAGAAAACTGCTGACTTTGTGAGGGTAACAGTGGAGTCTAACAATATTTCCAGCTCACCTTTGTCACAGGGGATTTTTTCACAGAACAATGCCGTTTATATTAGAATAAATATCAGCCCTACTGGAATACGGATCTCGTCGGTATGAGAATGGATTGTATCGTCCATCTACTTGCTGTATTCCCTATTGTGAATGATTGCTAAATAATCACTTGGATCTCTCTGCCTAATGTAGTGGATCAGAGGCACCCGAGGGACATCATTTGATAGGATAATAGCCTGGTATCAGTAGCTATATTCTCACCTCCCATGTCACCCTGTCTGGGAATGATGATGCGTGAGGCTCTAGCTTTGCCCATAGTGCCTCGGTGTCCTTTTGGACATCTTGTAGAAAGGAACGTATAATCTCAGTGGGATCACCTGTATAAATAAAGATTAAATAAGCGAGAAAGTAATTACATCCATTCTACCATTCTCTCACCACAACTGACCTTATGACCTGATCCAAATAACAAATGCATCATAATAATAGAATAAACATGGTATTGTTTAACACTTTGACTAGGCAGAGGGTAAAGTCTTGGGGTGAATGACTCTGAACACCGAAGCCATTTTGTCCATCAACCCCGAACGTGTCTCTACGCAATACAGGACTAGCGGTTATGAATGGTTATGAACACATCAACATAGCATGGTCTCTCTCTCATCCTCTCCCTTCTTTTCGCTGTATGCCCTCGTCTCGTGATCTCTTCCCTCGGACAGTGTCAAAGAAGATGCTTTCCAGATCCACCGCAGACATGAATAGTGTAAAAACGCGGCCTTCACAGCGTATCTAGTTGAATAAGGCGATTATCCGGTATGAATTCACACAGAGTGACACGGGGACTGGTCTCTGGGGGATGGTGGTGTGTGTGTTTGGAGGGGGGTCCCCCCCTCTTTCCCTTGCCTCTCAAGGTCCCCCCCTACTTGGCCTAATCATTGTTTCTCCATCAGATAATTCCCTGTGTCGTTTGTCGTCGCCGCGGTAGCGTGTTAATTACCCCTTGCCGTGGCAACGAGCCGCTCTTCCTTGTAATGGCTTAATTAGGGGTGACGAGCCTTGCCGCTTGTTTACTCAATTAGCCCCTCTTCTTTCATTAGCTTCATTATCACAGGAAGTCAACTGTCCTCCTTGATACCCCCCCCCCCCCCCCCCTTGTTGTTGTTGTATTAGCATGCTGAATGAAGGATGGCTGGCAGGCTAGCTGCTTTGTTGTTGTATTAGCATGCTGAATGAAGGATGGCTGGCAGGCTAGCTGCGTTGTTGTATTAGCCTGCTGAATGAAGGATGGCTGGCAGGCTAGCTGCTTTGTTGTATTAGCCTGCTGAATGAAGGATGGCTGGCAGGCTAGCTGCATTGTTGTTGTATTAGCATGCTGAATGAAGGATGGCTGGCAGGCTAGCTGCGTTGTTGTTGTATTAGCATGCTGAATGAAGGATGGCTGGCAGGCTAGCTGCTTTGTTGTATTAGCCTGCTGAATGAATGATGGCTGGCAGGCTAGCTGCGTTGTTGTTGTATTAGCATGCTGAATGAAGGATGGCTGGCAGGCTAGCTGCGTGGTGGGAGAGGAGGATGACACTGTGAAATCTCTCTCTCTCTCTCTCTCATTAGGGGTATTGAAAGGGCTCCATGTTTGATTGAGCTAGCGATATGAAACATTTTCACCTGGATGTATTTTCGGATAGATGTTAGAGAGTGAGATGAGAGAGAGATATAAGAGAGATTTAGAGAGAGAAGGAAAGAAACAGACGCTCTTGTCCGTTACGAGAACACACACACTAGGTGTTGAGCCGACGCTCCCTAGATGCTGCTTCCTCCCCCCTCCCCCCGCCTCTCTCTTTTTTTTGTAATTAATGATAAATCTCTTAAAGCTCCTTATAAAGGATGATTGATGGACGGCCAATCAGACGGTCCGAGCCACCTAGTGTTTCTACCTCTGGGGCCCGGGTTTGGGATTAGCGATCGCTGGGTTATTTAACAGTTCATTTGAGCGGGGTGAGGTGGGTGGTGGAGTGGTGGGTGTCTGTCCCTACTCCCTACAGCGTATTACCCCACCGGCGAGGGGGCTCAGCATAGCGGCCGTGCCAGCCTCCACCAGACAGAGAGGCCTCCCGGAGGGGTAATGCGCTGTAATGAAGATTAAGACTCTCAAAGCTCCAGTGTTCAACCACGGAAAGACAGAGGGGAGGGAGGGATGGAGGAAAGGGAGGGAGGGAGGGAAGGAGAAATCCTTGTTTTATTAACTTGTCTGCATCAGCATCACAAGTTGGCGAAGTTTGAAGGGAAGGGAGAAGGTAGGTGGGGCTTTGTGTAAGTTTGTGTTAAGCGTTAAAATCCCTCCTCCGTCTGGTGTTGTTGTGTACTAGGTCGATCAGGACGTTGTTTGTTTGGACACGTCTCGGTTTTTCACACACACACACACACACACACACACACACACACACACACACACACACACACACACACACACACGGTGTTGGTGTTGCTTTGTCTTTGTATTACAAATGTGCATGGACAAACTCAGGACGGATCTATAACTGACTGAATACCAAAATAGATATCATTAGTTTTTTTTAAATAATTTCATTCTCAGTTTTATCAATATCATCTGACGACACCTCAGCACAGCCTAAAGAAAAACAGATCACTTGTATTATATGACACAGGCCTATAGAGGCCTTCTGTGTGTGTTTTTTACACTTATAGATATTGACCAACATTATCTACTAAACATTCTCCTGAGAACTCGTTTCCGGATCAATTTCACAATCAATTGACTCACTATCAATTCCCGACCGTGTTATTTCACCCCAGCTCAAGTGCTTTCGACCGTGTCCATGTATTGAGAGGAGGTTTCTCCAGGGCATTTTTTTAATGAGTAACTTTTTATGTCCTTTTAACTTATATCATTTTAGTTTTTAGTGTTTTATGTGTATATTTGATCATTTTACTATGTTCTATGTGTATATTTGATCATTTTACTATGTTCTATGTGTATATTATCCTATTTTACTATGTTCTGTGTGTATATTATTCTATTTTACTATGTTCTATGTGTATATTATTATATTTTACTATGTTCTATGTGTATATTATTATATTTTACTATGTTCTATGTGTATATTATTCTATTTTACTATGTTCTGTGTGTATATTATTCTATTTTACTATGTTCTATGTGTATATTATTATATTTTACTATGTGTATATTATTCTATTTTACTATGTTCTGTGTGTATATTATTCTATTTTACTATGTTCTGTGTGTATATTATTCTATTTTATTCTATTCTATTTTACGATTGTATTGATGTTTGTTTGGATGGACAAATTTAATCAAGTACATAAAGTACTACCCTGCTATTCCCTGCGACATTTCTCATTTTGCATGACAGAACAGTTGACTAAGGAAGAAAACACTGTTTTGTTTATTTTCCTTTGAAGAGAGCCCTCTGATGACGGTGGATAGAAACACGTCTTGCTAACACACACACACACAAACAAAATGCTACACACGTACGCACCCACACACACTGACACACACCAAACCTTCTCTCTCATACGCACACGCCAAGCTCTCTTACACACACACGCATGCACACACACACACACCTCCCTATGTGTGACAGCAGGAGCTGTGGGAAACCATGGAGGTATGTGTGAGAGTGACCTGGGGATTACTACTAGGCAATCCCAACCATGTGTGGCACAGATGGGAGTGCTGTCTATCTGTGTGTGTGTCTCTGTGTGTTTCTCTCCTTCTCTTTCTCCCCCACTCTCTCCCCCTTTCTTTCTCCCCCACTCTCCCCCTCTCTCCTTCACCTCCTTCCACTTATACAGGACAGTGAGAGATACTTATTCAGTAATGTATGTGTGTGTGTGTGTGTGTGTGTGCACATGGAGGTCAGATCTACACTACTTAATATCACTTATCAGTCAGGTAAAACCCAATAACCGCGTATGTGGATGTCAGGTGACCAGGTGACAATGGGTAAGTGTCTCCTTTGGAATACACGTTAGCCCTGACCAGAGGTCAGCTACCCCTTGTGACCCCGTCTAGACACTGAACTAGGATCAGCTTACGCCCCCCAAATCCTATTCTTAACCATTAAGGGGGAAATGCTGAAGTGACCCTAGATCGGTGGCTAGGGGCAACTTCACCCTAAACTTCATACTCATCATTGCTGTTCCAGTCTACAGTCCCTCCTTTGAAACAATGCCTGTGGTGAGTCTGCATTGCACACACTATACAACACACACACACACACACACACACACACTCGCTTGAAACAATGTCTGTGGTGCGTCTGCCTTGCATACATTATTCACCACATGACACACTTCCTGTACCATACCAGTCCTCTCCGGATAAGAGGTCCCCAATGACCCCTTACCCAACGCCAGACCCCTTCCACAATCTCTGCACACACACCCTAATCATCTCCGCTATCCCCATTCTTTGCCATTCCATTTTCTTTCCGTCTGTCATTTTTGACTGTTTTGTCTGCCTAAAATATTCCAGGGGGCTGGTGATGGGGGATGGAGGGGTTTTCTTTCACATGACCTTGGATCTCTCTCTCTCTCTCTCTCTCTCTGTAGCACTCTCACTCTCTCTGTCCAGACAGAGTTTGTCTCTGGGAGCGGGACAGGGGCTGGCTGGCAACGTGCCTCTCCTGGGCATTTTGGCATTCCTCCAGATTACAGGAGGGCCTCTCTCTCTCTCCTCCTCCTCCTCCTCCTCCTCTTCAGTCAGTCCGTCCGTTCGTCTGTCGTTCTCTCTCCCCCTCTCTCTTCCTGAACCTATGGATGGGTCTGTGGCCAGGGACCATAAGAAAACAAACCAGCAAAGAGTCTGAAAAGTGAAGCTAGAAAAGACAAGAGGATGAGGAGGGCACTGTATGGGGTAGCCACTCGAAACGGGACACCACCTCAGAAATACCTCCTTTTTAACCAGCGGCCGCTTAACCCACTCCTCATTCTCAGTTCATCCCATACCATCAACAGTCCATCCCCTCCCCTGACCCCCTCCCCTCCTCAGAAGAGAAAGGGGACCTGTTTTTAGAATTCTAGGCTCTGCTGTGCAGTGATGCATTTTCACGTTTGGGCGTTGTGTTTTCGATAGGCATGAACATTAACTGAATTAAATCAAGGATTTCTTAAAAATGTGACATCTCTCCTCATCTCCTCTCCCTAACTTCTTCAGGGAGTCACCATGCTCCCATAGCAACAGCCCAGAGCAGTAGGCCCACATGTTATTATGTGTGTCGGCAGAATGGCCACCTCTCTGCTTTCAGGGGCGCGGATTTAATGGACTCCTGCTCACAGAGTGGGTGAGAGGGTGACAGTTTGGACAAAAGAGAGAGAGAGCAAGAGAGAGAGAGAGGGGAGGGAGGGAAGAGGAAAAGAGGAAGGTAGGGAAGAAAGGGGGGAGGGAGGGAGTGAGCGAGGGAGGGAGGGAAGAAGGGAGGGAAGAAGGGAGGGAGGGAGGGAGGGAGGGAGGGAGGGAGGGAGGGAGGGAGGGAGGGAGGGAAGAGAGAGAGAAGGAGAGAGAGAGAGATTAGAAGTGAGAGGGAAGAAAGAGAGAATCACAGAGAGCGAGAGGCCTCATAACGAAGACACCCTCACATGACAGACCCAGCCACTGTCTGTCTGTCTGCCTCCTTTTGAAGGCTCAGAGAGAAAGAGGTGGGGGGGGCCCATTGGGGGAAAGGTTATGAGAGAAAGAGAGGGAGGTCAGAGTTGCAGGCTGACGCAGCGAGCGAAGAAGTGAAAGTTCCACGGTGTCCCTTCAAGCCGCCTCGCTCTTCCCCTCCGCCCCCTCTCTCTTGTCATTCTCTGTCTCTTTCTTTCTTTTCTCTCCCACTCCCACTTGAATTCCAGTCCCAGCGCTTCCGCGAGCGGTGACGTCCGGCGCTGATCAGCGATAACCACACAGATATGTCAGATGGGCCCACACACTGTCCTGCATGGCCATCTCTTCACTCAGGACACACACACACACAGCGTGATCACAGGACAGAGCTGGCCTCAGCTCAGAGACTGAAGGATCAGTGTGTGATGGCCAGTGGACTCTGAAGGCCCAGGAATAATGACACCATTCTGCACCGACGCCGGGCCCGTTCCCACAGAGCAGTCAGAGAGAGAGAGAGAACAAGAGAGGAGTCTTGAGCTATGGGTGGCACAGTAATGGGTGAAACTTACCCCCCCCCTCTCATTTTCCTTTCAAATTCCCCTACATATTCCCCATACTACACTACTTCATACTTCTCTTCATGTTTGTATAACTGTCTGTCCAGTTGTATCAGCTTAACCTGGGAATCCTGCCACTAACAAGCTAAGAAACTCCAAGTCACATTGAGGAACCAGACATGACCCGTGTGTATATTTGGAATGAGGGATCTCAAAAAACATAACATATCAGCCAGAACCATTCAAATGTAACAGAGCTGCCGGAGAGGAAAGAAATGCTATTATCATCAAGTCATCTCATAGCGGGCCTAGAAGCCCCAAATATTAGTTTTACACATCCCTCCGCTCACGATGACAGAGAAGGCTAAATGATTTAAATGACTGGGTGTTTTTCTCTCTGTCTGTGGAGGGTGAAGGCATGAGAAAGGGTGAAAGGGTCTCTTTCCACCGAACTCCAACAGAAAAAGCATGATCTTGATTCTGTTCAGACCGAGAGTAGCCATTTATGCCACCAAATCAAATCAAAGTGTATTGGTCACGAACACAGTTCAGCAGATGTTATAGATGGTGCAGCAAAATGTTTGTGTTACCGGCTCATAACAATACAGTACAATGTCAAAAAAGTACACCAATAATCTACATGAAAATTATAATAAACAACAAGACATTTTGAAATGTCGGAACGAATCCAAATAACAGTAGTCCAAATGCAATCTATACGTATATACACCAGATGAATTTACAGCAGATATACTAAGAATGATATGTTCAGCAACAGGTATTAAGAATGATATGTTCAGCAGTAGATATACTAAGAATGATATGTTCAGCAATAGATATACTAAGAATGATATGTTCAGCAGTAGATATACTAAGAATGATATGTTCAGCAGTAGATATACTAAGAATGATATGTTCAGCAGTAGATATACTAAGAATGATATGTTCAGCAGTAGATATACTAAGAATGATATGTTCAGCAGTAGATATACTAAGAATGATATGTTCAGCAGTAGATATACTAAGAATGATATGTTCAGCAGTAGATATACTAAGAATGATATGTTCAGCAGTAGATATACTAAGAATGATATGTTCAGCAGTAGATATACTAAGAATGATATGTTCAGCAGCAGATATACTAAGAATGATATGTTCAGCAGTAGATATACTAAGAATGATATGTTCAGCAGTAGATATATTAAAGTCAGCTATGTCAATATTCCAGTATGTAGGTAAATAAACAGTGTAAATAAAACACAATGTTCAGTAGTATAAATATTAGAATGAGCTACGTGAAGAATACAGTATATAAAAATAGACAGTACAAAACCCCATGGCGGAATATAAATAAATGTAGGAAATGAGCTTCCGGACCTGAGCAGAATATAAATAACATCCTGTATACTGTGAATGGTGTGAATAGACATTATGTAAATAGAAAAGGTGTGTACAGCACTAGTTATATAGGATGAGCCTTGACTAGAATACAGTATATAGATATAAAGTGGGTAAAACCGTACGTCAACACTAGTAAAGTGACCAGTGTTCAATGACTATGTACATAGGGCATTGTGTGGACTCCTTGTACATGGCCACCAGTGAAAGTGGAGGATAGACTAATTCCTTTGACAGCCTCACCGGACAGAGCAAGGGGGAAATGTGTGTGTGCGCACGCATGTGTGTGTATGTGAGGGTCGTGGAGGTCTATAGGAGGTCTCCACATTCTTGCGGGCCCCTCTGCTCACCCCCTCAGGGCCAGGGGCCTGGCTTCTCTGTGGCCTGCCTGCCTCCCTGCCTGGCCGTATAATTGCCCTCTCCCTGCTACAGATAGTTAACAGCCCCTCCTGTCTTCCCAGCCTGTTTATTCTGCTCTGATTTCCAGCTCCTCTGGGTCATCATTCATCAGCCGCCCATCGCCCCTGGGGAGAAGACCGGGAGCCCCTCTCGTATCCACCCCCCCCTACCACCCCACACCCCCGTCACTCGTAACCAGGGGGCATTTCTGATGGCCCCACATTATGGGAAACGGGCTGCCCCTGTGGTGTGGCCGGGGTGGCAGTGATTATAATATCCTTCCAGATTATCATTTTAAACAAATTATCATAATTATCAATCAATCATCGTTTTTTTTTTACAGGGCTGGTTTCCCCCGGAGCGGAGAATCGCTTCTGTGACCTGTAATGCTTTTCTTTCGGTCCCTTAATAACCTTCATACATTTAAGGCCATTTAGAAGAAAGAGCACATTTAAAGACTAAATTCCCTGGTTAAAAAAAAAAAAATCAGGTCTGCCACACACACACACACACCGTTGACCCCTAGCCAACACTTCTCCCCCCCCCAACATTTTCCCAACCAGAGCCAAAAACGATTTACTCCCAACCCCGCTAGAACCTCATGGGGGTAACAGACTGGGAAAGAACAACTGAAGGTTCACACAGTTTATAACAACCACTAAACACACACACACACACACACACACACACACACACACTGATGAATTGTGTTTTTCCCCACTGAAATAAAACTGTAGCATGCTGTTATCGATAGAGACAGACAAATAAATTGGGGGAAAGAACGCCAAAACATTTCTCTGCCTGGGTCCCTGTCAAATGATGGCGAGAGTTCATTCATCTCTCTCCTCCAAAGCATCGAGTCCCGCTTTGAAGAACTGTGGACAAACAGAGAGGGATGACTTACGTCACAAATATATCACTGCTTTATTTTTCCATTCACACCTTGCTAAGGAAAAATCCTTGATGAAAAGACGTAATCCTTGCACCGTTGAAAGGATGGAATGAGATAGTGCTAAGGAACAAGAGAGAGTAAGAGAGAAAGATAGTGTTGTTTGGGGTGAGGATCGGAGGGGATAAAAAGCAATTACATAATATCGATTGCACTGTGAGGGTGTCTGTGTCTTAATACTATCTGAGTCCTGATCTAGCTTGTGTTTACACATGTTGAAAAGACAGCGACGCTCTTCTGTTGGAGGGATTTGTACACACACACACACACACACCCCCCCCCCCCCCCCCCCCCCCCCCCCCCCACACACACACACACACACACATCCCATAGACCAGGGAAGTCAGTGAATGGCAGGTGGGATAAACAGAAGTGGGGATTAAACAGACAGAGAGACAGACAGACAGATAGGACTGTTCAGAACCCAACCACAGCTGATCCTATCAACAACCTGTAATGATGGGTATCACCATCTAATCTAATACCCCCAGACAGAAACAGAGAGAGTGAGAGAGAGAGGAGAGAGACAGAGAGAGAGGGGGAGAGAGAGAGAGAGGATAGAGAGAGAGAGAGAGAGAGAGAGAGAGGGGGAGAGAGAGAAAGGGAAAGAGGGAGAGAGGGAGAGAGAGAGACAGGGGGAGAGAGATGAGAGAGAGGAGAGAGAGAGAGGAGAGAGAGGAGAGAGAGACAGAGAGAGAGGGAAAGGGAGAGAGAGAGGGGGGAAAGGGAGAGAGAGGGGGGGGAAAGGGAGAGAGAGAGAGGGGGAAAGGGAGAGAGAGAGAGGGGGAAAGGGAGAGAGAGAGAGGGGGAAAGGGAGAGAGAGAGAGAGAGAGAGAGGGAAAGGGAGAGAGAGAGAGAGGGAAAGGGAGAGAGAGAGAGAGAAGGAAAGGGAGAGAGAGAGAGGGAAAGGGAGAGAGAGAGAGGGAAAGGGAGAGAGAGAGAGAGTGGGAAATAAAGAAAGAGCAAGAAAGGAAGGGATAACAAACTCACACCTCCTTTAGAGTCTGGGGAGTGAATGGAAGCCCCTTGACTCCGCTCTTATCCAGCTATCTCGCGTCCTCGGCAGATTTCACTAAGACGGCTTTGGAGCTACAATAACATCTTCTCTCCTCCTTTATACCTCCCTCTGTTTTCAGCCCAGTCTCTCTCTCTCTCTCTCCGTCTATCCGTTTTTTGGGGTCTAGTCTGTCTATTGCGGCGCAAAGCCTCTTGGGACGAGGTGTTGTTTTGGTTTCGGGGAGAGAGGGATCTGTAGGGTCAAGCACTGTGATGGAAACATAGATAATAGTATAATGTTATGGATGATCTCTCACTTATTCTCCCTCTCTCTTTCCAATAGCCAGAGGCCCTTTTCTGTGAGTAAACGGACAGGGTGTGGGAGGGAGAACAGATGAGGGTGGTTGGAGGGAGGGAGGCCCCACAAGACCCCAGCTGGTTCCTCGTCGCCACGGAGACAGAGGGATGGAGGACAGAATGAAGGGAGTGGGAGTGGAGGACCGCACTTGAGAACGGGTGCAGAGCCACTTCTATAGCCACAATGGGTTGTGTGTGTGTGTGTGTGTGTGTGTGTGTGTGTGTGTGTGTGTGTGTGTGTGTGTGTGTGTGTGTGTGTGTGTGTGTGTACATAGTAGTGTCCTCTCAATAGGATATGATGACTTACGGTTTACAACTTACTGTATGTGATGTCTTCATCATTTCCCTAGATGAATAATATCACCACAAAGTGACAGCATGCGAGACGACACAGCGCACAATGACTTTTCAATAGGACCGTTGTAATGCCCACAAAAAAGCAATGCGTACACCACCAGGCAGCTTTTGGTCGACACTGGAAGTGAGTTACACCCCCCCATACACAAACGCTAGGAATACGCTAGATAAATTCAGTCCGTTCCAAT
>NC_092155.1:45806166-45858666 GCF_045791955.1 Oncorhynchus clarkii lewisi
GTAGCAATCGTTACGTGTAGGATCTGTGTTGTCATGTTATTCGTATCTCAGTGCCATTTGCGTTGCTAGTTATAGCCTAATGTTAGCTAGCTCACATTGAACCTGGTCGGTTAGCTACCTGCAGATTCATGCAGGGTAGTAACATCATGAGTTGGGATTTTGGTTCATTGTTTAGCTAGCTAGTTACATGTCTTAACAAAAGACTCAAGTAACCATTTCAATAGAATGTCACTGTGACTACTGTTGATAGACGTAGCTGGTAAATTCCCTCTGGCTATCTACTCTGATTTCAGAGCACTCTCGTCTGAGTGTGCCAGAGCACAGAATAACTGACGAACTTAAGAATACTCAACACCTGTTGAATATGGCCCGTGTCAGTAAACATTGGCAAAAAAAAGCTTCAACATTTGACAGCAGCACAGTTGCCGTCACCAACGCTCTGGATAACATAAAAACAGCCTAACCAGCTCAGCTAGGCTGAGTCAAATGGTCAGTGAGCTCTTCTCTGTGCCAGCGTTAGCCAGTTAGCTTGGGTGCTTGACTGCTGTTAGGACAGAACACTTAAAGAGATGGGTGGGGCTAAAGCTTAAGAGGGTGTGAACAACGCTAAATGGGGGGGTAGACAAAGAAGAGTTCTACAGTAGTCGTACCAAAATATTCAAAAGGCCATTTTCTCAAAAGTGAGGTTACAAGTTGATCAACTCTCAAAGCAGAATAACTTTCCCATTGTTCCTCAACTGCAGTGTATCATATACCATTTTTTTATAACATTTTCTACTATGTCTCTACTTTTATCCAATTTTAAAAAAATATATATATATAATCATTTTAATTTTTTGCTGCATTGAGACCGAATCGAGCCGGTCGGTCACATTTGGTTAAATGAAGACCAAATGAAAATGTTAAAGTAATCTCGTTCTGCCAATAGGTCTCAGTGTCTCCCATGTCCTGTCAAGGGAGACTGGCATCCAGTCCATGTGCTCTACATCTGAAAGGTCACCCTATTCCCTCTTTAGAGCGTTTCTGTTGACCAGGACCCATAGACTGCCATTTCAGACATCTGTATTGAAGACTCATCCATGTGTGCTGCAGACAGACAGACAGTGGACCAAAGCTGTGGTTCACTACATTAAGCTGTCAGTGGATCTCCCAGCCCACTGAATGGAAGCAATTACACCACAGATACTTACACGAGTACACTTACATCTCGAATCTAATCCTCAGCCTTGTCATAGCCATCCCCCATCGTAAAAACAAAATCACGTCAGCCGGCGGCGCAATTCAATGACACTATTTTAAACTAGCGACGCCGGGGTCTTTGTATTTGGTCCACCACAGCCCATGTGTAACTCGTAAGCCCCCTCAAGCCCACCACACACAACAGCATCCAAATACACCCTTGGTGTGTGTTTATAAATGGCTGTAGTGCTGGGAAACTGCTCAGAGGCACAGCTTTGGGCAATGCCAGAGCCATTCACTCAGAGAGAGAGAGCGAGAGAGAGAGAGAGAAAGAGAGAGAGAAAGAAAGAGAGATAGATGGAGCAAGGGCAACACTCAGTTGTGTGTGTGTGTGTGTGTGTGTGTGTGTGTGTGTGTGTGTGTGTGTGTGTGTGTGTGTGTGTGTGTGTGTGTGTGTGTGTGTGTGTGTGTGTGTTCAAGCGGCTGTGTGTGTGTGTGTTTTGTGTGTGTTCAAGCGGCTGTGTGTGTTGCTGCGCGTTTCTGTGTGTGGTGGTGCTGATAAGAAGAACCCTCCTTCACATTCCTGGCCATCCTGTTCACATTGTGCTCTGACAATAGCCCTTAAAAGTGATGGACGCAGATAATGGAAGAGAGGAAGAGAGAGAGGGAGAGAAAGAGAAAGATTGAGACCGAGAGAGTGAGAGGATAGAGAAAGAAGAGGGAGGAAAGAGAGGATAGATAAAGAGTGATAGGTGAAAGAGAGGGAGAGAGAAAAGAGGAAGAGGGTAGACAGAGAGGCGAGAGGGGCCTTCCCCCTATGGTAATATATGGAGGCCAGCTGTAACAGTTTACAAAGTAACAGCTTCATTGATTCTGCAAAACGCTACCAGGCACTCCAACAGGGTTAGGCCCTCTCTCCCTCTCCCCACCACCCTCTCGACACGCCAAACATAAATATGTGTATGTATCAAATTGTGCGAGAGTAACCCGAAACTGTAGGAGACATGCAAACAGACACAAGCAGTTAAACTGACGGTTGAATGTCTTTCAGCTTTTGGGTTAGACCCACTTCTTCCCTCCTCTCCCCCTTTTCATTCTCGGCTGGCGCGCTCCAAATCTCAACGTGAGTCTCTGAGAAAATATTTTGTTCTTGTTTTGTATTGAGCTTGGAAAACCAGCTGCTTATAAAGTGAATCAATATAAAAACACCTCAGTTGAAGTCGCTGTGTGCTTTGCTCCGAAGAGCCGCGGTGAACGGGGTCTCCTGCGCTGTAATGCAGGAGGTTATAGGTGTGATGCGCAAGGCCCAAGTCTGCCTCTCTCTCCCTCCTTCTCGTTCAGCTCCTGCAGACAGACACACAGGCACCCGCACAGACACACACTCTCCACAGCCTTACAGAGACCCAGTCAAGCAAATAAATAGCCTATTAATTAGAAGAGGGGAAAAAGTGATTGGCCTTCCTGACTAACACCAGCACATGATTTATTGCCCGTGTCACCATCATTTCAAAGTCACTTTTCTCCGCGTCAGACGGAACACTCAAAACAGAGGTGAGCTTATTTCTGGATCCCTCGACAGAGCGGTTTCACATTGTACCCTTGTGGTCCTATCTGCACTAGGCTAATGCTGACCTGTACAAACTTGTCAATAGGTCTTATGGACATGACGAGGACAGAAACTATGGCAAATAGTGCCGGTGTCATGGAGACAGTGGATGGTGTGTGTCTGGGCACAAAACCCTTTTTTATGGCCTGAAATGACCTCAAACGTAAACGCACAGGTCTTGATGAAAGGTGCAGCCACCTGCGGAATCATTCCAACGCGGTGACTGTCTAAACCTCATTAGGTTTGTGTGTATATTTGTGTGACATGCAATGATGAGTAAGCAAGGCGAGGTGTGGAGTGTAAAGAAGCTCCTCGGCGAATGGGCCGGGTACATGGAGCAAATCGGGCCCAGTTAATTCCAGAACCTCTAGCACCTCTTCTTCTCTCTGCCCTTCAGAGGCTGTCCAGCGTAGGCCCTACACAAGCCCACGTGGTCGTTTGCCTTCACAACCCCTGCACCACTTCGCAAGACACAATCACTATGGAAACTGTGGGCCCACTTATTGAGAGTCCAGGAATTACCGATAGTGCTTTAACTACTCAGGGATCAGCGACAAAGGCTAGCGCATCCCAGATGTTCACCAGTAGCACAGAAACAAAAATACAAAAATAAAAGATCCCTTTCAGAGTTTTCGCTGTCGGAAAATGTTGGCACTCGTTGCCAAAAACAATTCTCCTCAAGTCTGGATAATATGAGGCAATATAGCAACACGGCCAATGGATGGTTATGGATGTCAGAAGCCACAAGTTTCCAAAAAGAAACACCAGCAAACAGACCTCAAGGCCTTTTGAACCGACAGACTGACAACCCATTGGCTACAGGAGCCACACCAAGAAAGCCACAAATTGGAAGTTTTGCTATGCAGTTATTGAGAACTTTCTCCAGCTGGCAAGAGTTAATTGTGGCAATGCCGGGACATTATTGATTTCGTGACCTATAGATTAGCACGGATGCGGTCTTCCGCGGTGCGATCGCCCACTGCATAATAAACGGCTGAGTGTGCCTGTGTGTGTGTGTGCCTGTGTGCCTGTGTGTGTGTGTGTGTGTGTGTGTGTGTGTGCGCCTGTGTGTGTGTGTGTGTGTGCCTGTGTGTGTGCGTGTGCGTGTGCGTGTGCGTGTGTGTGTGTGTGTGTGTGTGTGAGAAAGAAAGAGAGAGAGAGCTCTTTCTGGTTTTCACTGCTCTGCCGTCTAAACTGGGCACTAACTATCATGTCAAACATGATTGCAGCAAATTAATCACTGTGATTCTCTCCAGCACCAGCCGCTCTCAACCCTTCACAGCCGACACGCTTCAAGAAAAATATCACTAGTCTGCAGTCTTTTCCTATGAGGTCTACACTTCTGATATCGCTTTGATAGCCCTGGACCAAAACAGGCTTGCTCTCTCTTTGCCTCTCTCTCTCCCAGTCTCTCTCTCCCAGCCTCTCTCCCAGCCTCTCTCTCCCAGCCTCTCTCTCCCAGCCTCTCTCTCCCAGCCTCTCTCTCTCTTTCTCTCTCTCTCTCTAATCAGTTGAATCTTGTTTGAGTAAGGATACTGTCTGACTGGATAGGGTTCTTTTGGACTCAGTTTGTGTTCCAGGGTCATTTGTCCTCAGTTGGGTGTAAAGGGGCTATTTTGGGACTTCCCAACAGATACGGCGCTATCACTACTTAAAACATATTTTAACAATGAGCCTGCTCAAGAAAGAACACGAAGAAGGAGGGAAGGATGGAGAGAAGGGAGGAAAGGGGGAAATCCTCCCTGCTAAATACCAGGAAGTTAGGCAGCATTCTGATAGAATATATCTATGAAGACTTTAATAAGCTGAGGACTTGAAGCCGTCTGCCAAAGCAAACATCAAGGCAGTCCTGATAGCAGAATGCTCCGAGGGCTATTGATGGCTGGGGGGGGGGGGGGGCAATTAAACATAATGGCTCCCAGCTTAGCATTGTTTGATTCCATATTATAGCCTTATCAACGTCTTCCACTTTGGCTGTCAGCTGAATGTGAGAAAGGCATACAGACCATGTTAGCGGATGGCAGAGGAACGCACTAGTCCTATTGTCTGGGCCCAACACAAAGGTGAGAGAGATCAGAGATTGGTTTGACGGGGCTAAAGCTAACAGCGTTATTACTCAACGTACCGGGATGGGCCAGGCGTTAGTTGGCGGAACGGAAACCTTCCAAGAGATAGAGTGAAAACACAAAGGGCAGATCTGTCAAACACGCGCTGCCATTGTGCGGCCACTTCTCAAACAACAGGCGTGTTTGCAGTACGAGCAACGAGTCATTTAAGAGTCCTTTAAGAGTTCCCATGATTTATGCTCGGGCAAATGTCACAATAAAATATGACGGGTGCTTTTCAATAAAACCCGGGACGAGCTGCATTATTGTTTAAATGGTTCATATGACTCATATCAACGTATTACCCATACAAGCGACATGGGAGCATGATTTATTTGGCTAATATTCCACAGCTTAATATTCACTAAGTATACACTGACGGGCTGAACTCCTGTTGCGTTCTTCAACTTCTTGTTGGAGTGAATTGTTCTCTTCAGGACAATATTAGCGCTGAAGGGTCCACGGTCCGCACTTGCTCAGCAAATACTCCTTGACGGTGGTACATTATTTTATAATGCCGGGAGAGAGAGAAATCGATGTTGTGCCTCGGAGTTGTTAACAACGCGAAAGAGAAAGAGAGCGAGCAAGAGAGAGCACAGGAGCAAACGTATTAAAAGGGTCATATTTTCATACAGGCCTCGCGCCTCATCCATCACCTTAGCATTGGGCCTCTATCCTTTTAAGCCGCGACGCAGAACCTCCTATCGACAGAGCCATGGCGATAAATTAGCCGGCTGGCCCACTTTATTGATAAGTCATTTGGGAGGATGATCAGTAATAATCATAAGTGAATAAGGGAGGGGCGATAGATCTCCGGCCAACAGATGCTTTGACAGCCGCATGGTCACCGACCAATAAATAATGCTACCTTGGTGGCTAAGAGGATTGCATACACAGTATCCTGGTCGGGGTAGCTTTCACACCATGATATATGGCATCTTCTGTGTTTGATTTTGATAAGGTTGCGGCATATCGAAATGTCGTCGGGGCTGGGGGGGGGATATCTCCACCTCTTCTCTAATGATCACATACGGCCTCTTGGAACACGCAGGGGGGGACGTTGGAGAGAGATTTAGAGCTTGACCTGTAGGCCGCATAAATTGGATCGAGAGTCAATCCATATGATACGTAGACACTTTTCACTTCTGCTGGCAAACATGGAGTTTGAAAGATGGGATATCTCGGTAGTGTATGAGGTATAGGTAGCAACATGTTTTTCATTAGCAACATGCTTCAATCTGATCAATCTGATATTGGCTTTCTGGATTCCAGTATTCTCCCATCTCAATTTCTTTCCTCGGAGATGTATGTCTGTGAAGGAATACACATTGGGTCAAATGTCTCTCTCAAACCATTGAAGCCTGTAATTCAAACCAGGGACCCCTTTGTATGCAAAGAAGAACATATAAACCTACTTAAGAGACCAGATCTGTCATCGGAAGAGGTTTTTGGAAGCGGGCCATGGGTATATTGTCATGTGATGATGGAAGACGCCTGGCAAAATTATGTATTGTTTATTGGGCCCGGATAAATATTTACTGCTTTTGCATATTTCGGTGTAAATATGCAAAGAGCTTTCCTTACATCGCGCCTCAAGCTGGTCTGACAAGTCCATCCTGCTCGCCAGAGGGCTCGTGAGAGAGAGAGAGAGAGAGAGAGAGCGAGAGAGAGAGAGAGAGAGAGAGAGAGACTGTGTGCAAAGAGAAGAAGGGTATTTAAAGTACACTAACACTAACTTTGGAGAAATTTCGACACTTAGGGGAAAGGGTGGGGTGGTTTTGAAGGTTAGTCGGTTGCTCCCCTCCCCTTCGATACGGGCTTGTAGCTTTTCCACATATTGACGGGAGGAGAGGGGAGGACGGGGAGGGAGAAGATGGAAGGGCAGACTTGGGGCCCCTAACATGAAAGTGAAAGGTGTCCCTTGAGTTGGGGCTAAGTGCACGTACTGTATATTTGGGTCGGGGGAGCACAAGCAAGCGCTTTCTTTGTGCTTTGGGGTTTAAGCCGGGGTCAGTTCTAGATGATGCCTTCAAGTCGAGAGAGACGAGGAATGACTGCATGATGAGATTTCTTCCCCAGATAAATAAATACCTCTACCAGTGTATTTCCTGCCTGGCTGCGCCTAGTCAAGTCTGATGGGGGAAAGGGGGGAGGTGAGGAGCCCGGGAGGAGTGAAAGGATTGCTTAAAACACTGTTGCATGCCCCAGAAAGACATAATATAGCCATTTAAGTGATGGGGGGAGGTTGACGACAACTTAATTCCCGTCACGTCAATAGCATCTTTAACACTAGAACCGCCATAGGCCAACGGCCACTGACGTTTGATTTATTAAATAAATAAAAATCTGCTTAAAAAATAATTAAGTCCTGCTCCTTCCCTTGTTTGTATTTTACATTGCTCAGTTGTCAGAATATTGAAATCACGAGCAGAAAGGTATTAAGAGCTTTTTTTTGACCATTTTCTTCTCTCCACACAAATAAATGCACTGTAGGACATCTCTCTCTCCTCACGGAATTAATGACGCGGGCTAAATGGATGAATGGGCCATAAAAACGGATCATTGTGAATGTTACTTCACAATTTCATTTCAATTAGGCCTCACTGAATGATGAAGAGGTTGATTTAATTAACGACAATAGTGTGATGATGAAGAACTGTGGCCATTGTGACTGTAATGAAAACGATATTGTGTTCTTTGAAATATATATATTTTTTTCATATTCTAATGTTACCTAAGACACAACCAAGTCATTATTATTCTGTCATCATATATGACATTTTTTTATTAGGCTGTTAGAATGTTGACCCGTCATTGGCTGGAAGGGGGGGTCCATCAAGGCCAGGCGTATGCTAATGAGGGCCGCATGACAATGTTCTCTAGCGAATACTTATAGGCTCTAGTGTTAATGCTGACGCACTTGGGAACTAGTCTTCTTGGTCAGAGCACTTTTTATGAATGTCTAAATTCCTGGTTGGCTGTAGCGCCCGGACATCTCTGCTATGGCTAGTCGCTATACCTTCTTTAACCATAAACACAGTAGACAGTTCCCCAGTCTCTTTCTCTCGGTCTCTCAATGGCCCTTTTGTCCTGACCCCTGACAAATGTTTACAGTGCGTGTGTTTTCTCCCCGTAAAAGGATCGACAAAGTTGTCTCATCAATTGGAGAGAAGTAAGGGTGTCGCGTGTTCCAAGAGCCACAGCGAACAGCTTGTAATGTCAGAACATCTTTTGTTTGTAGGAGCACAGACCTCTCTCCCTCTTTCCCTCTCTCCTTTCCTCCCTCCCCCCTTTCTCTCTCTCTCTCTCGCTCTCTCCTGGGGCCACATTTTGACAGTGTAATTTATTGACACCAGGGTCGTGTTCACTAGGCACAAAACGGAAGAAAAGGGACTGAAATAATTGACTGTTTTGCTACAGTGTGCCCTAATGAGTCTGACCCAGCCAAAAGCACACTGCCATAGATCCCGCCCCATAGGATATGGGAGAAATAGACATGTACCTGAAGGACAAAGCATCTTTTTCCATGTTGAGGTGGAGGGGACAGGACCAGAGTGGTGCCATTGTAATGGGGATTCAGAATAGACGTATATTGTCTTTAGACACTGAACAGACTGAGGATCACCTAAAATAGAAATAACGGTGTCTGGGGTTAATAGGTCAAAATTACAGATGAACAATTGTGTTCCTGTCTGCCGACTGATGAATCCTCAGAGGGATTGGAGAATGCTGTGTGTGTGTGTGTGTGTGTGTGTGTGTGTGTCGTCCTCCCCTCTGGCCAGCTCATCTCCATCATGATGACAGAGAGTCCTGCAGCTGTCAGCTCCATGACAGAGGGAGAGGAATGGCCGGCCTTGTTCCAACTCTCCAGACATGAGCCAGGCCATCGACAACAGGAAGGCAAGCAGCCCTGTGTGTGTATTGTGGTGGTAACCCAAGACTCAGGACGCGCAGGGATACATTTCAAAGAGACACCAGAGTGCTACAGATGTTGGATATTAAAGGGGAAGTTTCGCTAAAATCCAACATTTCCTAAGTGATTCCATACATTGAAACTAGTTAGGCGGAGTTGGCCTTCTTTTTCTCCCTGCAGCCTGGAACTGGAAAGCTGCAAAAACGGGTCACGTGACGTGTCTGTGTGCACTGTTAGCTCTGCTCTGTCGTCAATCACAGAGCGATTGAGGAATTCGAGAATTTGGGATAAATTCGTTGTTTTATTGAAAGTGTACAGCCAAGTATACTATTTTTATCAAAAGTACTATCGGTTTTGAGTCAGGAAATGTGTACTTTTCAACCTAAAATGATTGGGATTATTTATATCATTATGTTACAGGGCCAACTGCAGCAACAGCGGAGATAGGAACAATTGCTCATGTGCGCTGTCATGGGGCAACTCTGTGACGTATATGCCCTTATTTGGAGCTTGACGTCACAGATGTGTGTGGGGGTGTGTGGGGGGGAGAACGAGCCGGCTCAAATTTTAAAGACTTATCACAGGTAGCCTAAAGTTAGCTCTGACAAGTGGAAATCCAAACAGATGCCAGCAAGAGCAAGCTGGTGTTCGGTCGCTGTCTGCACTTTATATAAGAAATCTAGGGAAGAAGGCACAAAATGTCACTCTTTTCCGTTGAAAGATACAGACAGATGCAGAACATTTCTAGTAGCGATAAAAAAAAACAGGAAACACGATGTAAACACTGCAGCCAATCTTGCAAATCGACGTGTGTAGTAAGCACTTCATCGACGATGACTTCTTCAAAAAAAGATATACAACCGGAAATGATGGAACAAAACACAGAAGACAACTCAAAAAGGCACAGCTGTTCCTTCTGCATTCCCATGGTCTGGATCTGGTTCCGTGCCAAAATACAGCGCCGCTTTGGAGAAGAGAAAGCGTCAAAGCTAGCGTGCAGAGGTACAGTTGAAGTCGGAAGTTTACATATGTAACGGATGTGAAATGGCTAGCTAGTTAGCGGTGGTGCACGCTAATAGCGTTTCAATCGGTGACGTCACTTGCTCTGAGACCTTGAAGTAGTGGATCCCCTTGCTCTGCAAGGGCCGCGGCTTTTGTGGAGCGATGGGTAACGATGCTTCATGGGCGACTGTTGTTGACGTGTGCAGAGGGCCCCTGATTCGCGCCTGGGGCGAGGGGACGGACTACAGTTATACTGTTACACATACACCTTAGCCAAATACATGTAAGCTCAGTTTTCCTGACATTTAATTCTAGTAGAAATTCAATTATTATCACCACTTTATTTTAAAAATGTGAAATGCTTTTATTTCTTTCATCAAATTCCCAGTGGGTCAGAAGTTTACATACACTCAATTAGTATTTGGTAGCATTGCCTTTAAATTGTTTAACTTGGGTCAAATGTTTTGGGTAGCCTAACACAAGCTTCCCACAATAAGTTGGGTGAATTTTGACACCTTCCTCCTGACAGAGCTGGTGTAACTGAGTCAGGTTTGTAGGCCTCCTTGCTCACACATGCTTTTTCAGTTCTGCCCACAAATATTCTATGGGATTGAGGTCAGGGCTTTGTGATGGCCACTGCAACACCTTGACTTTGTTGTCCTGAAGCCATTTTGCCACAACTTTGGAAGTATGCTTGGGGTCATTGTCCATTTGGAAGACCCATTTGCGACCAAGCTTCAACTTCCTGACTGATGTCTTGAGCTGTTGCTTCAATATATCCACATAAATTTCCTCCCTCACGATGCCATCTATTTTGCGAAGTGCACCAGTCCCTCCTGCAGCAAAGCACCCCCACAACATGATGCTTCCACCCCCGTGCTTCACGGTTGGGATGGTAATCTTCGGCTTGCAAGCCTCCAACCTTTTTCCTCCAAACATAATGATGGTCATTATGGCCAGACAGTTCTATTTTTGTTTCATCAGACCAGAGGACATTTCTCCAAAAAGTACGATCTTTGTCCCTATGTGCAGTTGCAAACCGTAGTTTGACTTTTTTAAGGCGGTTTTGGAGCTGTGGCTTCTTCCTTGCTGAGCTGCCTTTCAGGTTATGTTGATATAGGACTCGTTTTACTGTGGATATGGATACTTTTGTACCTGTTTCCTCCAGCATCTTCACAAGGTCCTTTGCTGATGTTCTGGGATTGATTTGCACTTTTCGCACCAAAGTAAGTTCATCTCTAGGAGACAGAACGCGTCTCCTTCCTGAGCGGAATGACGGCTGCATGGTCCCATGGTGTTTATGCTTGCGTACTATTGCTCCCAAGGATGAACCTGACTTGTGGAGGTCTACAACTTTTGCCAGATTTCTTTTGATTTTCCCATGATGTTATTAAGCAAAGAGGCACTGAGTTTGAAGGTAGGCCTTGAAATACATCCACAGGTACACCTCTAATTGACTCAATGATGTCAATTAGCCTATCAGAAGCTTCTAAAGCCATGACATCATTTTCTGGAATTTTTCAAGCTGTTTAAAGGCACAGTCAACTTAGTGTATGTAAACTTCTGACCCACTGGAATTGTGATACACTGAATTATAAGTGAAATAATCTGTCTGGTAACAACTGTTGTAAAAATGACTTGTGTCATGCACAAAGTAGATATGCTAAACGACTTGCCAAAACTATAGTTTGTTAACAAGAAATTTGTGGAGTGGTTGAAAAACAAGTTTTAATGACTCAAACCTAAGTGTATGTAAACCGTACAACTGTATGTAGCTAGTCTAATCATTGCCGTTCGCGTTGTTCTTATTGTGTTGTAGCTTAGGCGCTATGCGGTTAGCATATGTTGGTTGAGGATACAATAGACAGATATTGTGTCACCTTACATTGTAATAGACAGTAATTGTATCATCGTACATTCCAGAATAGACAGAAGAAAAATTAAAGGTGTTGTTGCATTTGAATGACTTACTCCCTGAACACACCGACAGCGTCATTGTGTTCTGGTACACCAGAGGTACATTCATTTCCAACGGAACGCTACGTTTGCCTTGCAGCCTTGCGTTGCAGAGGCAGTCGCAGTGCGTTCTGTGTGATGCATACGATGGATCTATCGAACGTATGCATCAAACTGTACACGTAGACGGCTTGACAGAAATGGAAGCAGGTGAATGTTGGACTTTTGGTGCACACATATCCAGATGATGTTGGGTATTATTTTGCGCAATGCCGCTATCGGTGCGATCAAGGCGTTAGGATCGAAACTACACCCTTTTTTTTCTCCATAAGCATAATCTCCCATGTCTGATATGTTGGCTAGCCTTGGTTTATTTGCATGACAACATTTCATGTTTTTAACAACTGTATAGTATAGCCTTGCGTGAAATACATGGCCCCGGGAACCACCTGGCCTATTTGGTTGCATGTAGTCTGTCCTATTGTGTATTTGTAACCCCACCTCTACTGTCGATAGTAGCCAATGAATATCCCAACAATATAATTACTTTTAGCCCCATGCCCATAAAACATGTTTTACAGATTGTAAACGTTGGCAGCCCTCCAGTAGTTCTATTAATCAGAAGCAAGTATTTAATTGTCAGACATGTTTACTTCGTATAACTAATCTGTAACACTAAACTACGGTCTTCACCCCCCCCCCTCCCCCCCAAAATAAAATAAATAACTTGCATCTGTGATTATTAATAAGGATAGTTTTTAGTTAAAGGGATTCAACCCACGAGAGCGTATATGCGCAGTTGTTAACCATCTCCACTGTTGTTGCAGTCGGCAACATTCAGAAAATAATTTCAACTGTTTTAGATGGAAATGTACAGTATACATTTCCTGGCTCAAAACGTACAGTACTTTTGATAAAAAATAGCTCATTCGGCCGCACACTTTCAGTAAAACAAAGAATTTGTCCACAATTCTCAAGATTTCTCAATCGCTCTTTAACTGACTACAGAGCAGTGCTAACAGCGCGTAAAGACAGGTCACGTGACCCGGTTTTGACTGCAGAGAGAGAGAGAGAGAGAGACGGATAACTCCACCTAACTAGTTTCAATGTATGGAACTACTTAAGGCATTTCTGGTTTTAGGTAAAGCCTTTAATGTGTTCACCCTGTTGCGTTGCAGGAGAACTAAATGTAAATGTGGATTTGAGGTTCAGAAAAAGGCTTCTGAAGCTTGTCATTTCAACCTACCGAAACATTTATCAACCCCTACAAAAATGTCCATGAATTATAATCCACATAATAATTGACCTTTGACCTTGACCTTTCCTGATGTTGCATGATTATTTTCCTGCTGTAGAAAACTGGCTTAAATGAACAACCTACATCTGCAGATGTGTATTTCTGGTATACTGAGTTATATTGTACACGTTTCACATTTCTATCAGAAAACACATTGACTGTAGGAAAGATGTAGATTGTTCCTCAGTCAGCTATCTGCACCATTAGAAAGTCTGTCCAGCTTTGAAAGCGCTATTAATTACTCGCAATCAAACTCAAATTATTGCATTTCCCATCATTTCAAGTTCAATTCGAACACAATTACCTCTGATGATAATTGAAGCAGTACAAGCACACAGTGATAAAAATACCAACCGAAATAACAGCATAATAGCTATAATAGCTATAAATGTGTATCATTTCGAGGCCGACTTGGAGATAAAGCCATAAAAAGGAGCTTGTGTATGGGAAATGGACTGTAGCTCCACAACCGTTTACCCTGGCGATTTGACGAGCGTCCAATCTGATTATTTACAACTCAGAACGTAACATTATTATTTTTTTAAAGGAGTTAAGTCAGCTGCTACAGCCAAGAGACGCTGTCTGGTGATACACACCAATTTGTTTTACTCCACTACGGTGGCTGATGAGGCCACACAGTGCCAAGATCATAGCTGTGGTAGCCAATGAGAATCGCTGCATGCAGGGCGATTGGATATCTAGTATGTCGTGACGGCGAGACTTTGGTAATCTGCTTCATGTGGCGAGCTGATAATCTGTTGTCAGGTTGTTATTGCTCTCGATATCCTAGAAATAAAACAAATAAATAAACAAGTGTACTGTTCAGTCAACAAACTCTCCTGAAGTCAATCGGTGGATATTTCAAAATGTACCTCAAGACAAACAGTACACACCTATGGTGACATAAAATCCCTTTGTCTGCAATAGATTGACTTGAGGGCATCTGTTTTAATAAGTTCGTCAACTCATCTTTAAACCTTTCAGTGCAACACGGAACCTCGTTCGGGATTGAAACAGCCATTACTAAACGTTTACGGAGACTTGCGTTAAAGAAGACAAACGGAAGCCCATTGTGTGCTCACTGATTCTCTCCAGATGACGTATGTAGTTAAGTGATCTGTGGGACATCCGGCGTCTACGTGATAACAACCACTCGGGTCTCTGTCATTCCCTCGTCTATGTTTCTTCTGTTCTCCCCTCCCTCTCTCTCTCTCTCTCTCTCTCTCTCTTGAGGCATACTATTTATCTGTGCTCTCCAGAGATAGCGACGTTTATCACCACAAGGACTTGTCTCCAAGTCCACGGGATCAACCCATCACCTCCACAATAAACGTCAGGGTGAGATGATTGATGCGCCTAATGTAATTGATTAGGGGGCCGCGTCCCGGGACATTGCATCCCCATGATTCACTGCTGTCTTGTTTACTCAGAGCGAGGAGCGAGGAGGAGCGAGCGGAGGCGGCAAGACGAATTTGGCGGTGACGTGGGATCCGGCGCCCGCTTGGCCCAAAACAACAGACACGTCCCCTGAGAGACTCTCGCCATTTTCTTTCTCTCTACTTTATATGATTGACCTTGGAGGTGGTTGGGGACAGTCATTAAATAAGATATAGAAGATCAGAGATAGGGGTACAGACAGTCACACTCCCTTGGACAAAAGGAACGCGTTTTCCCTGCTTGTGATGAGTCGACATGTCATTGACTCTGATGAGTCATCTAGGTCATGAAAGGGACGGCCTACAGGAACATGCTACAGCCAGGCCATGGAACCACCAGCTACAGCTGTCACTTCTATTCTCATTTTACACTACCCATCCCATACCACGAGACACATAATCGAACAACAAGTGGACTTCATCCATCTGTGAGGTACTGCAATGGAATTCTTCCCCTTAGCTGTAGTTCAACACTTCTCAGTCAAGTTCTCAGACAGACGGACAGACCATCACAACCCAACCCTGTCCATGACACTACTACACCACTATCACCCCCAAAGCCGTATAGGGCCGCCTAGATTTCATGCCAAAGAACCACATGTGCTTTCCAGTCGAGACGGGTCGTGATCACTCGGCTCTCCCACAGGTGGCATCTGCTGCAGAGACACGCATCGGAAAGGAGAGAGAGCAGGCTTGGCTGACCTTCGGGCTCATCACAAATGACTTTATTAGCAGGGAGATAAGAGGACACCTTTAGGAGGAACTTTACTGCCCCGTCAGCGAGAAGGATCTCCGCCAGAGAGATTGCTGTCCCGGGCTTATCGACTAGCCACTTATCAGGAAGAACTTTCCCGTCATTGAGTAGGGCCTGCAATTCGTCCTCAGAGACTGTCCTCAACCTCCAAAGAGACAACTGGTTATCAATAATCAGTGGGGTCATGGAAATATGCTATCGTTGTGACAATTAGTGTCGTAAATAAAGCATGAGCGAGGTTTGAGAACGGTTGTTGTCCTTGTTGTTTCCGTGTCTCAAAAGGCGTGACGGAAGGTAGATAGGGATCCACTTCTTTAGAAGCTGAACTCTGGTTTATAACTATCTGTCTCGGCCTGATGGATCGCTTTATGGTGGCTGTCTAATGGTCATGACTCGAACTGGAACTTTCCATTAGTCATGTAAGTAGAGCAATCAGTGCGGAAAATGTTTGCGAAGGCCCCCCGACTTTTGTTGTTTTTGTGTCGGCGACTGAGCACACCAACGCTTGTGCCACTTCCGACGCCTCAACTAGCGAAAACAGAGTGCGTGGCGAAATGGCTTGAGCCCTTTTTGAACGACGACTCTGGCGCGTTAGGGTTTCTGTGGTGTCGGTCGTTCAGCGTTGGGTAATGGATGAACACGTCGGAGGGAACTTGGACAGCGAGCCAAGACGTGGTGAGAGAGAAGTCGTCCGTCCGGGCCGTGAGAGAGCACAGTGCGGGCTTTATTCGCCTCCTCGGCACCGTCGTTAAAGACCGATGACACACTCCTCTAGCTGACATTAATCTTGAACAGTGTGCTTTCTAAAATAACAAAAGTCTTTCCCCCCAAGGCACAGGGAGAGGAGAAGGCCCGCTCAGTCTGCAGGGCTCAGTCTGCAGGGCTCTCTCTGCGGTGGGAGACTTTTCTTCCTCTTCTCACCATGTTAATATTGGACACCAGCGCAGAGAGAAAAAGAGAACGAAAGCGGGAGAGAGAGAGAGAGTTAGAGAGAGACAGAGACACAGGGAGAGGGGGTATGTGTGTGCAGTGTGAGAGGCAGAGAGAGAGAGACAGAAACAGACAGAGACGGTATGGGAGGTACAGGGTTAGAGTGAGATGTCAAAGGCCCTTGACCCCAGCTGCTCAGTCACTGCTGGTGATGAGGGGCAGCTCTCCTCTCTGCAACTCCTGCCACACATTAGCCTTGTTAACAGTGTTATCCCCTAGCTGGGCCGCCCTGCCTAGATAAGATACACAACTACCACTGCTGATGGGCTCTCAGTGAGGGAGGGAGGGGGGCTAGACATGAGACATGTAGTGGGGTGGGGGGGGCAAACTAGGGGAGGGTCAGTCTGCTACTGTTTCCATCATACCAGAGGGCAGAGAAAGACATACAAAAAACACACAGATATTGTTGCCTGATGTGTGTGTGTGTGTTTGTGTTAATTTGTGTGTGTGTGTGTGTGTGTGTGTGTGTGTGTGTACACAGGGGACACAGAAAACAGCGCCACTAATGTTGTTTGGGTTTGGGGTGCCAGACAGGAATCCCACTTTATCAGAGCCCAGGGAGCAATCTGGGCTGGCCCATCCCCTCAGTGTCCATTACAGGCCAATAGACAGATAGGGCATGGGCTGCTGCTCAGTGTTTCCCATGGAGTGAGGGAACAGAGAGAGAGAGAGAGAGAGAGAGAGAGAGAGAGAGAGAGAGAGAGAGAGAAAGAAAGAAAGAGAGAGAGGGAGAAAGAAAGAAAGAAAGAAAGAGAAAGAAAGAGAAAAAGAGAAAGAGGGAGAAAGAAAGAGAGAGAGAAAGAGAGAGAGAAAGAGCGAGACAGAAAGAGATAAAAGAGAGAGAGAGAGACCTGCGTCGACTGACAGACTCAACAGACACTCATACCCGGCCAAAACCAATAACAGTCCAAAATATTCATTCCCTCAGCATCTTGTCTCACAAAACTTAACACTCGTTTCCCAACTCATATTTAAAAGATAATATTATAGTATAATTCCTTACAGCAAACTTGAATAGAGAATATACTAGCCAAAATGGAGTCAATACGCGTAACCTCTTTGCATTGTTTTCACTGTCTAAACTAAAGTGTAATTTATGGGGTTAGTGTATCTCTCAGATCAGAGCTCATCCTTCCAGCCTATATTCGGAGCATACAATTACATTTTTTTTTGTGTGGCTCCATTGGCAATTTCTCAATCCATCCTCTCCTCTCCTCTCCTCTCCTCTCCTCTCCTCTCCTCTCCTCTCCTCTCCTCTCCTCTCCTCTCCTCTCCCTCTGTACTGAACCATACTGTATACAGACAGCCAGCCAAGGCTAACAAGTATCTCTAATGTGTGCAGCCCGGCGAGCCCCCTGAGGAGAGGAGCCCAGCGTCTCTGGCAGCCCGGACAATGTGTGTGTTGTGTGGGGGAACTGACCGTCCACGGGACTGGACAGGCAATCTGGTGCTGCGGGTTACGCTACTACTGCTGCTGAAGGGGAGCGAGCGCTCTCTCCCTGTCTCACCCCTCTCTTCAGCTTGCCTCGTCTGGTCGACCGCTCAAAAGAAAGAGTCGCCATCTTCCTCCCTTCTCTCGCTTTGTCTCTCTTTTCTGGCTTCTCTTTCCCTGTCTCTCTCTCTTTCTCACTCCCTCTCTGTCTCTCTGGGGTAGTGTGTGTGTGTGTGTGTGTATAGTGTGTGTATAGTGTGTGTGGTGTGTGTGTGAAACGCGCCTTTTCACCGCACTGACACCTTGCAGATTGAGACGTCAAGGCCCTGTCTCGGCTGCAGCAAATTAGCGATTCTTCTCGGGGGCTAATTGGAAATCAAAACGTTTTGTATGGAGGGGTGGAGGGAGGGGAGGAGTGGAGAAGAGACCAGCTCTAAAGGAATGCAGTCTGTGGCTGAGTGGAGTGGGATGGGGGCGAAGGGGGACCATTGAATGGGTTTCTAAAACATTGCACAGAGTTTTATAACCGCTTTCCGATCACGGATAGATCCGTGTCATAACATCACTATAGACAACGTTATGGAACATTATATGTATGTGAGTATGAGGACATATGACAGAAATGTACTTCATGGAAAGTGATAAAGAATGTGAGTAGAGAAAGAGGACAGTTCGCTTTAAGAGATGAGGGATAAGACACACCTACGTCATCTAAGAGTGCCCGGTAACAGGGGAACATGCGTCGTCAGAGGCCAAATACATTTCTACCTCGCATAATAAGCAGCCCCCCCCCCAAAAAAAACATTAATTACACGGCGCACATTTACATAATTCAGAGCAAAATATGAAACAAAAAAGTGGCAGTATAGCTAATTGACTAATTCATCACGCGCGTTGCCCGGTAAACGCAGTTCATTAGTACCTGCTTGAGCAGGTTTGTGCAAATGAAAACATTAGCATAGCTGTGTAGCTTAGCGCCGCCAACACGGCAACGGCGGGCTGGAGCGAGGGAGTATGTGGAATGAGAGAGCACACACACACACACACACACACACACACTAAAGGTAGCATACTGTGCATAGGAACCCCCTGAGCATTGGGTTTATGTTTAATCAATGCAATCTGCTCAGGTACGTTGGGAGCGCTTGATTGCGCCTAAAATGGAGTGGCACTCTCCCGAAGAGAATGAGTTATGGCCAAGCATCGCTGTCATAAAACATCTATTTTCTCAGTCTGATGATCAGCACTTGTACTATAATACCGTCGAAAGCAAACCATGACTAAAAAAAGTCAAGGCCATTACGTGGCAGCAGGATGTAGCTCTTTCACTCTACCTGATTCAACAGTAAGGCATTGACAAAGACCAAGCTGGGTTTGAATCTCATATTCTGTCACACAAACTCTTTTTTTTGTTGTCAGTGATTCTATTCCTACAACACGTGTTACTATTCCTTACTGGGAAAAATGCAATCGCAATTACACTCGGGCCACTCCATTCAAGCTAAAAATCTGAAACAGCAGCTCTGATTGACAACGTACTTTTCACCACAGGATGCATCCGTGAAGTGTTCTAAGTCTAAATGGTCTGATTTTACCTCTTTTGTAAAGAGGTGTTGTTTTGGGAAGGTTAGCTAGACGGGGTTGGCCCAGAGTCTGTTCTGGGCGGATCTCGCCGTTGTTGAGGGTGAGTCCGAGGTGCTGGGAAAGAGCGCCACACATTCAGGCAGCATGAAGCATTATGGGTAACCGATGAGCCTAAAGACACCTTTCCAGATCCTCTCCTTCCTGCTCTGACAGACGCGCGCGCACACACACACACACACACACACACACAATCCAAGAGCCAGGCCATCTTTAGAAAACCTCACAGGAGAAAGCTAATGAATAGCTTAGCTTCACTTTGGCCGTGGAGCTACATCTAAACACTGGGAATTGATTTGTTTTCTTCTCTCTTAATTGGCAGCAGCAGGTTTTTTTCCCTCTCTTTCTCTCTCTCTTTCTTCCTTCTCTCAATATGAATAATGCGACAAGCTTCTGATCCCAGATTTTCAACCCCACGCCTGTTTATGTACGTATTTCCATGACACTCCGAACAAAAGGAGCCGGGAGTGGCAAATGACAGCCATGTCTAATATCTCTTTCTGTCAATTCGGCCCCCCTCCCCCCCCCCTTCCCGTCACTTGATGTCTTTGTGCCGAGAGGGAGAGAGGCTGAGAGTGCGGCGGCATGAAAGGGGGCTGGGGCGACCGGAGAGAGTGACCCCGCAGGAGGAGAGTATTAAAAGCAGAAAGCAGAGGGAGGGAAGGAGGGAGAGGGAGGGAGGGAGGGAGGGAGGGAGGGAGGGAGGGAGGGAAGGGAAGGGGGAGAGTGAGGGCACCCCGCCGGGGCCCCGGCATCTCCGCTGGCAGCCCACATCTTGGCTACAGACGGCTTTTGTCATGTGGGAGAAAAAGAAGGTCTCTTCTTCACTTGGGGATGGGACAATGGGCGTTTTGTCCCGTCCGGGCGGGGGCGCTGGGTAGAGGAAGAAAGCCAAGGGCCCATCTTTGCGAGGGGTAGCCCTTTCTGGGGGCCTGGCAGATGTTGAAATGAGGATGATTTATTAGCCCTGGAGTGTCCTTGGTGGCACTTGGCCCAAGTCCCAGACTTAAAGAGTGAGAGACAAGGGGAGAAGGAGGGGGGCAGAGGAGGAGGAGGTGGCCGTGGATCAGAGAGACAGAGACATCTTAATACCGTCTATGGGCATGGAGACACTTTTTGCTCTCCGACCGTCATGGTATTTTTGCCCGATTTCTCTGAGAAAAATAACTTGGTCGGGAGTCATCTGCATCACTGAGCCAGACTGTCACCGGGCACTAACACCCCCACCCATGTTGCTAAACCCTCCGCTACCCCCTTCCTCCACCCCCATCAGCACGCACACACACCCTACCCCCACCGCCCCACAGTCTTATATAAAACGACAAATTAGCAAATTAACATTCCCTACAGCCGCTGCTCTCCCAGGGTGCTGGAGTAAGATACCTCCAAACCCGCCAGCTAACAAGTGCTGCACTGCCGAAGAAAGGAATCCACACTGTGTGTGTGTGTGTGTGTCACACTCACAGAACAAGCTAAAATCATCTGACGCCAATGCCCAGTATGTGTTGTAATTGCGAGGTGTCACATGTTTTAAGTCATTGCATGTCAACGATGCCACCCATGAAGCCTCCCCACCACCACCTTCCTCCCTCCCAGCTGCGTCTCTCCCTGCCAGCCTCTCTCTCCCTCCCAGCCTCTCCATCTCTCTCTCCCTCCCAGCCTCTCTCTCTCTCTCTCTCAGCCTCTCTCTCTCCCTCCCAGCCTCTCTCTCTCCCTCCCAGCCTCTCTCTCTCTCCCTCCCAGCCTCTCTCTCTCTCCCTCCCAGCCTCTCTCTCTCTCCCTCCCAGCCTCTCCCTCTCTCAGCCTCTCCCTCTATCCCAGCCTCTCTCTCTCTCTCTCTCTCAGCCTCTCCCTCTCTCTCTCTCTCTCAGCCTCTCTCTCTCTATCCCAGCCTCTCCCTCTCTCTATCCCAGCCTCTCCCTCTCTCTATCCCAGCCTCTCCCTCTCTCTATCCCAGCCTCTCCCTCTCTCTCTCTCAGCCTCAGCCTCAGCCTCTCCCTCTCTCAGCCTCAGCCTCTCCCTCTCTCAGCCTCAGCCTCTCCCTTTCTCAGCCTCAGCCTCTCCCTCTCTCAGCCTCTCCCTCTCTCAGCCTCTCCCTCTCTCAGCCTCTCCCTCTCTCTCAGCCTCTCCCTCTCTCTCAGCCTCTCCCTCTCTCTCAGCCTCTCCCTCTCTCAGCCTCTCCCTCTCTCTCAGCCTCTCCCTCTCCCTCAGCCTCTCCCTCTCTCTCAGCCTCTCCCTCTCTCTCTCTCTCAGCCTCTCCCTCAGCCTCTCCCTCTCTCTCAGCCTCTCCCTCAGCCTCTTCCTCTCTCTCTCTCTCTCTCTCTCTCTCTATCCCTCCTTGTGTGTCTGACTCCGCTCACACCGCTCAAAACCAAAGCACGCAAAAAACTCAGCAGGCGCTCCCTTCCTTTAAAGACCTTCTTTCCAACTCCCCCCCAGTCCCCCCCGGGGCGATTTAATCTTCTGTGTTGTTTGTCCACTCTATGTCCGGCTCCCTCCTAATAGACCGCTGTGGAGGGGTTAGTTAAAGAGGGAGGGAGAAAGTTTGGACAGCTTTTCATCAAGGGCTACTGGGAAAGATTGATTGGCAAGGCAATTTACTGCCCAGTGATCATCCTTCCTCCTTCTACTCCCTTCCCTCCTTCTCCCCTTGCACCTCCCCTCTGCAGATCCATACCTGCCTAGAGGAACAGTATGTGGATGTAGGGGTCTAGTAGTCAGGGGTTCAGGGGGGTTCGCTGGAGCCACAAGATGAAAAAAAGACTGATTGCCTGTGGTTGGCCAGAGACAAGAGGGGACTATTGGCCAGGCGGCCGACAGCACAATGTGGCATGTGATCACGTGACGGGGCCGGGGCGAGAGCCTTTCACATGAATAGAAGGGGGGGGGGGGTCATCCGTCATCTAAAAGGGGGGGGCGGCAGTCGGCATCACTCTCGCTCGCCGGTCTGTCATCTGTTCCTGCTACTTTGCCTCACCATGCCGCGATCATACGCTGTCGCCATCGCCGGTTCTCTAACCACCCTACCATGAGGCCCGCTGAAACATCCGGTCCGTTTATTAGTAGAGTTTTAAAAACACTTTCTAAAGGTTTTAAAAACACTTTCTAAAGGTTTTAAAAACACTTTCTAAAGGTTGCACCGCAGCAAATGTAAATATATCAGGGAGAAGAACACCCTGGAGTGTGGCGGAGTGAGAACAGCGGAGGGCTGATCTATAAGTGCTGAAGGTGCTGATTTTATAGCTGGGCTCAGCACGTCACTGTATGTACATGTGTGTGTGTGTGTGTGTGTGTGTGTCAGCGCATGCTCGCGTGTATCCAAGTGAGAGAGTCTGGGTGCCAAACCTCAGTTATAGGTCTCTCTCTCTCTCTTTCCCTCCCCCTCTCTCGCTCTCAATTTCATTTATGCAAAACCCCCACGGCCAGTGACAAGCCTTCATACACTGTCCAGATTAATGACTACTACATTTACGTTGTCTATCACAGCGTCTACATCAGCAGCATGGCCCTCAAAACGAATGCCAGATTTTTCTCACACAAGACATGATGATATTTTTTTTCCCATGAAGAGGGGAGGAAGGAGGGGAGAAGAGGGTGGGTGAGGGGGACAGAAAGTGGCAGTACCCGGGCAGCGCGGACTTACAGTAAAGGTTAATGACAAACAAGGGACAATGAGCGCCAGGGGGGGCGGAGGGGAGGGTGACATGGAGGGGAGGTGGGTGGGGGGGTTGGGGGACAAAGGCTGGCATACAAGATCCTCAACTTCATCAATGGCCTTCTTCTCATTTCTCCCATGAATTATTTAACCGACCGGCTCTTCTGAGCCTTTCCGAGTGCCGCGCTGTGAAGAGTATTTCTCAGAATGAGAGAGAGAGAAGTAGAGAGAAAGAGAGAGAGAAGTAGAGAGAGAGAGAGAGAAGTAGAGGGAGAGAAGTAGAGAGAGAGAAGTAGAGAGAGAGAGAGAGAAGTAGAGAGAGAGCGAGAGAGAGAGAGAAGTAGAGAGAGAGAGAAGTAGAGAGAGAGCGAGAGAGAAGTAGAGAAAGAGAGAGAGAAGGAGAGAGAGAGAGAGAGAAGGAGAGAGAGAGAGAAGTAGAGAGAGAGAGAGAGAGAGAAGTAGAGAGAGAGAGAGAGAAGTAGAGAGAGAGAGAGAGAGAGAGAGATGCCTCATCTTCTCTTTTCCTCTTTTCTCCTCTTCTGTGTGTTTTCTGCCTCATCCCCTTTCATGTCGCTGACCTGAATGGGTGGAGTGGGGACAATGAGATATACGAAGGACTGAGGGGGGGGGGGGGGGTAAGAATGCTGGTCTTGTTGTTGGTGGGCCCCGTCGTCTTGACGTTGATTAATGAGACTGAGGACTGGAAGAGGGGGGACTCCT
Organism: Oncorhynchus clarkii lewisi; assembly: GCF_045791955.1. NCBI lineage: Eukaryota > Metazoa > Chordata > Actinopteri > Salmoniformes > Salmonidae > Oncorhynchus > Oncorhynchus clarkii. The sequence continues at coordinate 45,829,853 of NC_092155.1, forward strand.
GAAGGGACAGCGGGGCGATGCTGGCCAGGAAGAGGGTACAAGCGCGGTGATGAGAAACATGGCACAGGCATGGCCCACCAATCGGGGGGGGGAAAGAGAGAAAGAGAAAGAGAAAGAGAGAGAAGGAAGGAGGTAAGGAGGGAGGGAGGGGAGGGCAGGGCATGTGTCATCATACGACCACTGGTTGGCTTGATTGCCCGTCGCAGGTGAACATAAGCAAACATATGTTTGCTGTCTCCTCCGAGGGTCATCATTACGTATGGAGCACCGCTTTGATATATAGAATACAAAGTGGATGATGAACTATTTCATTGTCGTCAACACCAACAGCACCACCTTCTTTATCATCACATACGTTGTCATTATTGTCATCTGATTAACAAGTACCTACAAGAGCAGTAGAGGGAGCAGTGGGCCCATGTCCCAAGCTATGTGTACATGCCTTGACCTTCACAGCAGATCTACCAAAGCTCGAAGCCTCCTGAACCTGGCTAACGCTCCCCAAACTCCTGCTAAATGTTCCCTCTCTTCTCCCCTCCTCTCATCCTGACAAACGCCGGAGCCTAAAGGGAGGCGAGGGAGAAAAGAAGAAGCAAAGAAGTGGGAACAAAGCTGGCGTCCAATTTGCTCTTTTCTGAACCACAGCGGACCTGGCCGGCTTCCCAGCGTCTCACTCCCGCTCTGAATACGGTCAATTGGTTAGCGGCAGTGCTTTTGGTCGACGCCGCTTTTCACCGGGGCTTGGCTAAACGGTGTTCAAATTAGCCAGAGCTGTCAGAAGTCGCCTTCCGTGTGTTTTCGCGACCGGCAACAACGTCGACAACACAAAAGAGAGAGACGACGTTGAGTCGCTGGATTTGGGTGATAGGTGAGGGCCTAGAGAAATAACCGTACTTTCAGATACAGTAACAGACAGAGGAACAGAGGAATACTGTTGATACTTTGACTGAACGGGGTCAGAGTCACGGTTGAAACCCAAGGCTAAGCCAATAAAACAGAGTGATGTTCCTGATATGAAACCGTCTGGATAAAAGTACAATTGAGTGCCTTTATTTGACAATCTGTCGCCCTCACTCAAAAGATCACTTCATTTCTTTGGGCTCGTAAACTAGATGACGACATCTCATATGTGATTAGAAGTGACCGACAAATTGGGTACTCCCGTGAACACAGAAGTATAACGGTGGACAATATTCCTACATTCTGTCCAATGGGGTCACATATGCGTACAGGCCATGTGTAATGCATTTTTAAGAATCTATGAACGGCTTATAATGTGTTCGCCTCATCTTATAACGCACGTACGTCATGATGATCCTGTTGCTTTTATTCCAGTCCTTGCTGACAGAACACTTGGTTTGACCTTTCCCCTCGGGGACCCGCAGCGTCCCCACACTGATCTGTGGCTGCTGGACGTACACTCTATTGTCTGGCCACTCATCTATAGGTAAGCACGGCACAAAACCCCCAGCCGCTTCAAAACTCGCCACAATGGCCAGATTTCCTCCCAATTTACTGGTGGAGAAAGGCAGGCTCAGGGGCCTTTCACTGGCTCTGAATGGAGCGCCTAATTCAGACTAAATCTGGGCCTAACCCTTCACTTTCCCCGTGGCACCCCCGGACCCTATTTAGGGAGCGCCTGACTTTGGCGTAGTTCATGAACAAATGACGACTGAACAGAGTTCCCCCACCGCCACGCACACGGATGCACACACACGCGCAGACACACAAAACACACCTCGAGTTCCCGTCCACAGACGCCTCTCTCTCGCTCTCCCCCTTTCTAATTAGGCATGCATACGGCAGTTCCGCTACATCTCTCTGCCTCCCCAACCCTTCACATATTTGTATTTGTCTTTCCTCTGACACACTTTAGAGGAACCTAATCAACCTCCCTACGACCACAGAGCCCAGCGTCCCCCCACCTCTCCTAATGTGCTCCTTCTCAGCACTATGCCTTAAAGAACGCCTACCTTCCAGGTCCAAGGACTGTTATTAAAGCAATCAAGACCTTTCCTACAGCTAGGTCAAGTGCAAGGTGCCTCACATGGGGGAGGTGAGGATTTGAATTGCCAGCAGCAGAAACCCCTCTTTGGTCCAGACAAAGGTGAATCAAATGAACGAGGAAGGGGGAAATAGGAAAGATGCAGCCTCCCGACTTCAGAGTCGTGGGGTTGGACGCTTACGACGCCGATCGAAAAGCCTTGAAATGGTGGCGATTCGCCTGAGCTCCAGTCCTTCTTGGGGACTTTTGAGATGGACGGAGGAAGGAAGGGAGGGGTGGGCCTTAAAGGAAGGAACCACAGGCCTCGTTGAGGTTGTCTGTTTCTGCGCTCCCTGTGTGTTCGGCAGTGCCAACATCAGATCAGCTTTCCCCCAGCGCTCCACTCAGTATCCTGAGCCGGTAGAGGCTGAGACAGGAAGGAGGAGATGAGACGAGATGAGGGGTTTGTCTCCAGATTTGGGTTTGGGCAGACGGGTGAGGTGGGGGGGACCAATGAAAGGTATTGTGGAACCTGGAACAGTAAACACAGTAACCGTAGAGCTGAAGCTATGCACATGTGTTATGGGAAAATCGTCCCCATAGTGAATGTAGCCATGACCTCCTCAGCACGTGCTATAGACGACGTCTTCGCTACATTAATATGGATCTGAGTGAAATGACTACTTCCCTTCCATGTGCTTATTGTCACACTAGTAGCTAAGTATTATCAGGTATTTCTAGGTATCTCCCGTCTCGAGATACAGTCACAATAGAAAAGTGAGATGGGCTTTGGTGGTTCTCTCAGGCTGGTCCCTAGCAACACACGTCACAATTGTTGAGCAAACAAGGATAGTATTTGATGATATGCTTTCACCAAACCCATCAGGACTCATACCTAAACTTAAACCTTTGTGTCGTTTCTGTTTTATAACCCCGTAACCACGCAGAATGAACCCTGTAACCACGCGGAATTAATGGGTCAAAAATCGACGTTCATCCAATTACGTCAAATCCCGAAGTGATAGAGAGATCAAGATCCAAGCTTGTCAATAAATGTATCGTATTTAAAGGTTACCTAAAAAAAATCTTTCTAAAAAAATGCAGTGTCTGTGTATAACACCCCCCCAAAAAAACTGTCCTAAAAATGTGTGCCCTCGGCGACAGAGGAACAAAGCTATGTTGAGGTAGTGTAGGAAGCTGTGCAGGCTGAAAGGTAACACCGTGCTACCTTCTCTGACCCTGCTGTCCAGCCACTCTGCCTTGGCTTGGCCAGGTAGAGGAGCGGTATTAGGTGGCCACAGTACAGGGGAGGTCTGGTGGCTGATCTGCCCACCGCCAGAAAGCCAACCCAATCTCTCTGGGACCGTTTGTTTTGATTTCCACTCTTTTCTCACAGTGCAAACTGAGAGAGGCGATTCATCGGGGAAGGAAACAGGGCGGGTCTCGCCAGATTGAGAATTAGAACCTTAAGCAGGTAAAGTTTCCATGACTTCCAAAAAAAAGTGTAATGAGTGTAATGAAGACAGCCGTGTAAGGAAGATGTCAAATTGACGATGTCGTGTGGTAGAACCAATGCAGGATGTATGACAAAACTATCAAGGGGAGACTTTAGTTGACTATTGCAACATAATATTGATTTGTACACGCAAGTACTTATGCAAAGAAGTATGTATGCAATCTGCTGAGGAAATGTCAAATTCACCTGTAATGTTCTCATTAGACCACATCTCAGACCCATTTCAGTGACAGGAGCCAGCAATCTGCACCAGCAGCAGCCACCCACATCTTTAGACAGGGATCTCAAGCACAGCAAAGAGCAGGGAACAATTTGGTCGTTCTAAAACCAAGTGGGTCGTTCTCATAAAAAAGAAAAAAGACACCCTATAGACAAAATCCCTCTCTCGGGGCCATGTGAAGAATTCCCCCCTCCCCCCTCTCTCCTCCTCCTTCCCTCCCTCCTTCCCTCTCCTCTTTGGGGCTTTTTTAATAAAGCCGTCGGGGTTGTCAGGTCTTTTCAGGCGCGGCCCTCCCAGCCATGTGAAAAGTTAATCCCTCGTGGGCTCCTCCGTGCCGCTCATCTCCCTGGGAACCCCCGTCGTCTCGTTGCCCAGCCCGGCCGGTGCTCAAGGGCCGCCCTGACCAAGGCCATGGAGTGGTGGGGTGGAGTGGAGTGGGCCAGCCGGGGGCATGGACGACCCATGGACGACCCACTTCAACCACCACCCTCCCACCCCCCCATCCCATCCCAACTCCTCATTCAATCACCAGGTCTGGGCCTGTCATACTCCCATCCATCCCCCACCACCACCACCCCTCTCTTGGAGCTTTTCATTAGCTGCCCCTGATGGACAGATGCTGGGACTGTGTAGGATTTAAATCTTAAAGTGCTCATTGAGGTTGTTTTTCCTTTTTTGAAGGATGACAGTGGTTAAAAAAATGAAGGGCCCCTTTTTTCATGTGCTCTCTCCAGCGTGCTCGATCTCTACCCCTGTCCCCCCTCCCTAACCCTCTTCATCCCCTCCCCTGGCCACTACACTTCAACCGTTCCTCTTCACCGTTCCCCTGTGTCAAAGCAACAATCCCGCGCAGACTGCACTTGGGCCGGGTGCCAACGTGGAGGAGTGAGGGGGACATGATAACAACCAAAAGGGAATTGCTGGAATTGAAACAGTCCTTCTGTAAATAACTTCTGGTATTTTGTGGTATGTTTGGGAACCGGGACTAGTGATCAAGTGCAACCTTCAAAGTTAAAGCGAGCGAAGAAATGACGGCATTACACCCAAGAAGTACTTCAAAACATGAAGAGAAAATAGTTGCTTTCCTCAGACAAAGGTTTATCGGGAACATTCAACCTCGGGTGTAATGCCGCTCTACGGTGACAATGACAGACAGTCAGAAAGAGTTCGGGACCACATCCTGGCCCGATCTGACACCGATGTCAGTCATTGTCATCGAAGAGCAGTTGAGCATGGGTTGGAAGGTGAAAGTGGTCAGGTCTTATATAAAGTATCCCACCACTGTCGCCCCTCCCCCTGCACATCCAGAGGAAAAAACTGTTGAATGCTTTGCTTGCACTTTATTTCCCAGCCCCTCCCCCTGCACATCCAGAGGAAAAAACTGTTGAATGCTTTGCTTGCACTTTATTTCCCAGCCCCTCCCCCTGCACATCCAGAGGAAAAAACTGTTGAATGCTTTGCTTGCACTTTATTTCCCAGCCCCTCCCCCTGCACATCCAGAGGAAAAAACTGTTGAATGCTTTGCTTGCACTTTATTTCCCAGCCCCTTCCCCGAGTGCCACTGGACAGAGCCAGTCAGGCATCCTAATCCCTCTTCCCTGTCCCTCTCACGCTTGCTCAAGCCTCTCTGACCCCCCCCCCTCCACACACACACTCCCAAACCCCCCACTTATCCTTCTCTCTCCTTAGGCCCTCCGCATTGCCACCAGGACCAGCTCAAACCCAAACTCTTCAGAAATGATTTCGGAGGAGGGGTGGCGGGTGTTGGGGGAAAAAAGTGAGATTTGGGTTTGTTAAAGGTCATGCGGACTTTGTTCCGTCTGAGAGTTTATCTGGGCTACAGCTGCGCAGGACAATGGGGCGCTCGCCGTGCGACAGAAACCCAAGCTGTGCCGGCTAAATTACTTCACTGATAAGGCGGAATTAGAAGCGCCGGGACCCCAGAGCCCAGGAGAAGATCAGGAGACAAGGGGGGGGGGGGGGGGGGACTGGCCAAGGAAAGGAGCGGGAGGAAAGAGAGGGAGGGAAGGGAGAGTGGGGAGGGAGGGGAGAGTGGGAATCAATAAAAAACGTACCTAAAAGTGCATATGCTCTCAGTGTCTTAAAGACAACATTCCACAGTCGCCATGTTGGAATAGATCAGCCACTCAGAAATATTTTAACAAATGACATGTTGAGCATCAATGTTGAACATACTTAAAGAATGATATTATAGAAAATCATATCTACGGTATCAGAAAGTTATAAAGAGATATTTTTGAAACCTTGAAGACTTTTAGTCGAGAGGGGCAGGTGTGTGTGTGTTTGTGTGCTGAAGACTCAATAGGCCCTGTGGTGATCCATCATATTAGTGTGTGTGTGGGAGGAGGGGGCAGGAGTGCAGAGAGGTGGCGAGAGCGGTGGCGAGAGAGAGAGAGAGAGAGAGAGAGAGAGAGAGAGAGAGAGAGAGAGAGAGGGAGAGAGAGGGGCCACTGGGATGGTGAGGGCCCTGTCTCTAGCCCCCTACACCACAGGGAAGGAGTGAGTGGACTGGAGAGCAGCTGACTCTGCAATGCTGGAGCACTTAAAGGTTGAGCTAAGTGTGTGTGTGTGCGGACTTGTTTGTCTAGTCCTCTGTGTGTTTGTGCGTGCGTGTGTGTGTATGTGCATACATATGTGTATTCGTATGTGTGTGTGTGTGTGTTCATGTGTTCGTGTGTGTGTGTGTGTGTGTGTGTGTGTGTGTGTGTAGGACCCAAGTTAGAAGGGGAGTGTCTCTAGCCTCTGCATTAAGCTGGAGAGAGAAAGGGCAGCCTAGCTGTGATCCTGTGAAAGGCTCTCTCTCCCCACTGCATTGTTGCCTCCCGCCAGAAGAGGGTAGATTCACTTATTTGAATTGTATTCTATTTTACATTTACATCATTTGTTCTAGTATTTCACCATGAAAATATGTGGAAATGTTCTATAAATACCGTTTGATTGAGATCCAAACGATCAATCAAGGATATGAGTGAAGACATTCCTCTGGTGCACATTTATCAGAATGACCAAAACGTGAAGTAAATGTAGTAGTCATTGAGAGATGAGCAAACCCCCGAAAGAGTCATTTGTAAATCCCAAAGTGGATATGAGGTAGGTGAGTTGAGCTGGGTTGGGACGTAGTGAATCGCTAAAGTGCTTTGTCATATCAGCTGGCACAGGCACACGGTCACATTGGGGCAGGTCAAGCTCATGCAGCTCAAACAGGATTTCTCTTTATCGCGTCGAATGGTACGGAGTGGAACGGTGCACCACACACACCAGGCCGGCGGTTTCAGACGTCAGCGCACTTCCTCTAATGAAGAAGACGAAGTGCAGGATCATGAGACAGGCTATGGAAGGACATGGTGATTGAGTGGCTGGGCTGTCCAGTGTTGTGGAGACAAAAGAGAGAAAACAAACGGTTTCACAGCCTCCTCCTCCTGACTGTCTGACTGAGCTCACCCTCTCCAACCATTCCAAGTTAAACCCCTAAAAGTCAAATAAGATGATCATACCATTGATCATTAAGCTACTTGATTTGGAATTTTAGGACATCTGTAGGTATAAAAATAAAATAAAAAATGAAAATGATTTGATAAAATATTGAATTAGTTGCATTGAATAACACATTCATGAATGTCAAAAGAGACAGTCAAAATATAAATCATAAGGAATAAGGTTTTGAAGCGTCCTACACAGTGGGGCAAAACAGTATTTAGTCAGCTACCAATTGTGCAAGTTCTCCCACTTAAAAAGATGAGAGAGGCCTGTAATTTTCATCATAGGTACACTGCAACTATGACAGACAAAATGAGAAGAAAAAAAATCCAGAAAATCTCATTGTAGGATTTTTATGAATTTCTTTGCAAATTATGGTGGAAAATAAGTATTTGGTCAATAACAATAGTTTCTCAATATTTTGTTATATACCCTTTGTTGGCAATGGACAGAGGTCAAATGTTTTCTGTAAGTCTTCACAAGGTTTTCACACACTGTTGCTGGTATTTTGGCCCATTCCTCCATGCAGATCTCCTCTAGAGCAGTGATATTTTGGGGCTGTTGCTGGGCAACACAGACTTTCAACTCCCTCCAAAGATTTTCTATGGGGTTGAGATCTGGAGACTGGCTAGGCCACTCCAGGACCTTGAAATGCTTCTTACGAAGCCACTCCTTCGTTGCCCGGGCGGTGTGTTTGGGATCATTGTCATGCTGAAAGACCCAGCCACGTTTCATCTTCAATGCCCTGGCTGATGGAAGGAAGGAGGTTTTCACTCAAAATCTCACGATACATGGCCCCATTCATTCTTTCCTTTACACGGATCAGTCGTCCCGGTCCCTTTACAGACAAACAGACCCAAAGCATGATGTTTCCACCCCCATGCTTCACAGTAGGTATGGTGTTCTTTGGAGGCAACTCAGCATTCTTTGTCCTCCAAACACGACGAGTTGAGTTTTTACCAAAAAGTTATATTTTGGTTTCATCTGATCTTATGACATTCTCCCAATCTTCTTCTGGATCATCCAAATGCTCTCTAGCAAACTTCAGACGGGCCTGGACATGTACTGGCTTAAGCAGGGGGACACGTCTGGCACTGCAGGATTTGAGTCCCTGGCGGCGTAGTGTGTTACTGATGGTAGGCTTTGTTACTTTGGTCCCAGCTCTCTGCAGGTCATTCTCTAGGTCCCCCCGTGTGGTTCTGTGATCAATTTGACCCCACGGGGTGAGATCTTGCATGGAGCCCCAGATCGAGGGAGATTATCAGTGGTCTTGTACGTCTTCCATTTCCTAATAATTGCTCCCACAGTTGATTTCTTCAAACCAAGCCGCTTACCTATTGCAGATTCAGTCTTCCCAGCCTGGTGCAGGTCTACAATTTTGTTTCTGGTGTCCTTTGACAGCTCTTTGGTCTTGGCCATAGTGGAGTTTGGAGTGTGACTGTTTGAGGTTGTGGACAGGTGTCTTTTATACTGATAACAAGTTCAAACAGGTGCCATTAATACAGGTAACGAGTGGAGAACAGAGGAGCCTCTTAAAGAAGAAGTTACAGGTCTGTGAGAGCCAGAAATCTTGCTTGTTTGTAGGTGACCAAATACTTATTTTCCACCATAATTTGCAAATAAATTCATTAAAAATCCTACAATGTGATTTTCTGGATTTTGTTTTCTCATTTTGTCTGTCATAGTTGAAGTGTACCTATGATGAAAATAGGTCATCTTTTTAAGTGGGAGAACTTGCACAAATGGTGGCTGACTAAATACTTTTTTGCCCCACTGAATATTTACACACTGCAGTCACAAAAACTATCAAGTGTTATGATGAAACTGGCTCTCGTGAGGACCACTACAGGAACGGAAGACCAGAGTTACTTACCTCTGCTGTGGTATGAGGAAACTGGCTCTCGTGAGGACCACTACAGGAACGGAAGACCAGAGTTACCTCTGCTGTGGTATGATGAAACTGGCTCTCGTGAGGACCACTACAGGAACGGAAGACCAGAGTTACCTCTGCTGTGGTATGATGAAACTGGCTCTCGTGAGGATCACTACAGGAACGGAAGACCAGAGTTACCTCTGCTGTGGATGATGAAACTGGCTCTCGTGAGGACCACTACAGGAACGGAAGACCAGAGTTACCTCTGCTGTGGTATGATGAAACTGGCTCTCGTGAGGACCACTACAGGAACGGAAGACCAGAGTTACCTCTGCTGTGGTATGATGAAACTGGCTCCCGTGGGGACCACTACAGGAACGGAAGACCAGAGTTACCTCTGCTGCCGAGGATAAGTTCATTAGAGTTACGAGCCTCGGAAATTGCAGCCCAAATAAATGATTCACAAAGTTCAAGTAATAGACACATCTCTACATCAACTGTTCAGAGAACTCCATGGGCCAAGAAACACGGGCAATGGACATTAGACTGGTGGAAATATGTCCTTTGGTCTGGAATCCAAATTGGAGATTTTTGGTTCCAACCTCTGTGTCTTTGCGTGGTGTGGGTGAACGAATGATCTCCGCATGTGTATTTCCCACCGTAAAGCATGGAGGAGGAGGTGTTATGGTGTGGGGGGTGCTTTGCTGGTGACACTGTCTGTAATTGATTTAGAATTCAAGGCACACTTAACCAGCATGGCTACCACAGCATTCTGCAGCGATACGCCATCCCATCTGGTTTGGGCTTAGTGGGACTATCATTTGATTTTCAACAGGACAAGGCTGTGTAAGGGCTATTTTACCAAGAAGGAGAGTGATGGAGTGCTGCATCAGATGACCTGGCCTCCACAATCACCCGACCTCAACCAAATTGAGATGGTTTGGGATAAGTCGGACCGCAGAGTGAAGGAAAAGCAGCCAACAAGTGCTCACCATTTGTGGGAACTCCTTCAAGACTGTTGCAAAAGCATTCCAGGTGAAGCTGGTTGAGAGAATGCCAAGCGTGTGTAAAGCTGTCATCGAGACAACTTTGAAGAACACTTTGTTGGTTACTACATGATTCCATATGTGTTATTTCATAGTTTTGATGTCTACACTATTATTCTACAATGTAGAAAATAGTCAAAATAAAGAAAAACCCTTGAATGAGTAGGTGTGTCCACACTTTTGACTGGTACTGTATATATTGATGTATTCCTTAAAGCAAAACAAGGAATACCATAGATGGAAATTCATGTGAAATATGTGCTGTGGAGGAGTTGTGACAGATTTACAGATATGGGTTGGACAGGGGAGACAAGAGGGCAAGGCCTGGGATGATTCATGGACAAAAAGCTACTACTCCTGACTTAGAGTCATCTGAGAGAGAGAGACAGAGAGAGACAGAGAGAGACAGAGAGAGAGAGACAGAGAGAGACAGAGATTTTTGAAACAATTGTAAATCGACTTTGGGTCCATAAAGAGCGCTATATAAAACCTATGTATTATTATAATAGGGAGGATGAGAGATGCCGAGATGCAGAAAAATAAATAGACTGTATGGGCAACTCAACCCCCTCAATGACAGTGTAGGAGGATTTGACCAAAAGTCACTTGACCGACTACACACCCTTTCCAAAGTAAAGACCAATTTGACATTTCAACAATTCAACACGTTTTTTCAAATGGCATGTCGTCATTATGCTTCACTCCTCGGTCCGTGCTGTTATTCCAAATAGTCAACTTGAGGAAAGAATAACAATCAGTGGTTTGTCTGTTTGCCAGTGTGTGCGAGTGTGTGTTCGTGGGTGTGTTTGCGTGCAAGCTCTCTTTAAAGTGCGTGTGTGGACACCTGGAGAGTGGTTGTTTTAATTAAAACAACGTCCAAGATCTCCAACGTGGTAGAACAATACATTCTCACCTCTGTCGTCTAAATCTGCCGTTATTACGGTGTTGACAGCATTGTGATCGGAAATAGTAATCACAACAGCCGCGGGGACCCGATTAATAGGCAAGCGTCGCCATTCTCTTTCTTGGAAATGTTTAGGAAATACTTCAAGCCCATAAAAGCGGGTTGTGTGGGGATTGAAAGTTAAACTCTTTCTTTAATTTGGAGGTGGGGTGGAGGGGGAGCGGGGGGAGTATTGGCAGGGGGGCTAGGGGAACAACAGAGGGTTTGTCCATGGGGCTCTGACATGTCTGTCTCTGTACAGGTGGTGGTGGAGCTGGTTAGTGAGCTCTCTCTGCTGTGTGTGGCACTTTAAGCTGGGTAAGCCCTCGCCGTATGGGCTGGCTGTGGGGCCGTGCCAAACCCTGCTCTGACCCTTCTCTGACACCTCCTCTTCCACTAACTCAGTCATGCACGTACACGCTCGCTCTCTCTCACACATGCACGCTCTCTCTCACACATGCACGCTCTCTCTCACACAAGCACGCACAAACATACACATTTTTTTTTCTCACACGGCAAAACATGGTGGGAAAGCAACAAAAAAGCAAGCAGCCGAGAAGAAAATGAAAGCAGCTTCATGGCTAATTCATGAAATGGAGGGGGGGGGGGGTGAACGCTATCATGCAGGACCAAGTCCCATTTCCAAGTGTAAGCATCAATCTAATTAACAACATAAACAGCCTTTGACAAATGTCATCATTTTCTGGCCCGGCCACAGAGCAATATCATTGTCTGCCGTGGCCCGGGGCTAACGCGGCAATGATGTGGCTATTCATCAGGACAGCCATGAATGATGGGTTTTCACTGGGATACAGAGGAGGGAGGAGGTAGGGGAGGGTGGGAGGAATTGGTCAGGAGTTACCTGCTTTTGGCCACCGAGGACAGGGGAGCGAGGAGGGGTATTAAATTAATGTTTAGGAACACATAATCGCCTGAGCATTAGTTAAAGCAAGTCTGTGCGAGCTACGCGCCACGCGGCGGCTAACAGAAGGGAAACGACATAAAGGATGACATTGTTGAAGAGTGAGTGAGTTAAGAGACTGGAGGGGCTGGAGTTTGAGGCTAGACAAGAGACTCTATTGAGAGACAAAGTGGCTCAGAGTCGACGGGAGCAGTGAAACCAATGGCCAAATAATAACATCAACAATTTGGAGGGACAATATTTATTGAGCCGCTCGACCGCTCTATCAAAAATGGATGACTTTCTCTCCAGTTCTTCCTCCTGAGATTCTCTTTCATTTCATCTGGGGGTCTTGAGATTAATTAACAGACGCTGGTAGCGAGTTATGAACAAATGATAAGGCATCAGCGTTCTAATCAAACCTGACATTTAATTTGCTGCTTGCTTCCTCGTTATCAATTACCATGTTCAGAGGGATAATTGACATCGGTTCGAGGGGACGAGAGACGCAAAGAAAATGTAAAAAAAAAAATAAAAAAAAGATGTCTTTCTTTAACAGCTCCTAAAAAGCTACTGCGATGTTTCTAAGGCAACAAGGCCCATATGTTTAATATTAGATGTAATCTGTTCCACTGGAGTGCTCCGAAGGCTGGGAAAATTGGATTAAATTGGCTAATGGCATGTTTAAAACCTACATAAAATGAACGTGAATGGAAGATAATACAACCTCAGGAGTGAAACTGTGGTGTTATGCTTGCTCTGTTATTTCGTATATATTTTGTTCATGTTTAAACTTGGGTTTATCAGGTATAACCGTGATACAGAAAACCACACAGTGTTGGTCAATAGGGTTGTTAAATACCACAAGACTGATATTCATTACATGGCATTTTACCGTGGGAAAGGAAACACAGATGCCAACATTACTCCTTACAATTTGGCAATAATATTATGTACCATCTTAAAACAACCTGGAGATTAATGTACATAAACAAATATTTAGGTAATATTAATGTCAAGAATAATGACTAATTATTAACTGTTCTAATAATGAAGTCCTCATTAGTATCATTGTTAATTACAATATGAATTGTTATTAATATAAATGATCATTATTATATATTTAATAATTTAATATAATTAATGCAATATAATTTGACAGTGGTAAACAATTATCCTTTCCTATGCTTTTATAAATATACCCAAAATACTGAGTCGTGCTCTAATTTGATTAGTAAAATACTATGCTCTAATGATCCATTAACCTGGAGAGATCATCTCCCATGGCTTCATATTCCCCACGAGGTCTACCAGTCTTGGGTTCACATACTATTCAAACATTTTCAAGTACTTTTAGCGTTTGCTCTAGTCTGAGTGCTAGATGTGCGGGGTTTGCACTCTAGTGACTATTCTATTGTTTCTATTTCACCAGGCTACAGTAGCGTAGCCAGAAATTTGTTGGTGGGTGGGCCTGCAGAAATTTTGGTGGCCCAAAAAAAAGTAATAATGTATAGCTAGTTTCATGCTATTCTACACATTTCGCCACGAGGCTGAGATAAAATAGTGCCGTTTTAAAGATGATTTCCTGCAATTCTATACATTTTGCTATGGGGTAGAGGAAATTTGGTGAGGGGTTTGGCCCACCCATGCCCACCCAGGCCCACATGGCTGCCAGGCTAGCTCAATCACGCCAGGATAACATATGTGAAATGGTTTCAAGTAGTACTTGCACCCATGTCTCGGGGTCAACATGGTCTACAGAAGAGGTGAAAGTCCACTGGGCGACAGTCTATGTTCTCTGGATCAACACATGGTATTTATTTAATTTTTTACCCCTATTTTCTCCCCAATTTCAATCTTGTCTCATCGCCGCAACTCCCCAATGGGCTCCGGAAGGTAAGGTCGAGTCATGCGTCTTCTGAAACATGACCCACCAAACCTCGCTTCTTAACACCTGCCCACTTAACCCAGAAGCCACCCGCACCAATATGTCGGAGGAAACACCGTTCAACTGACGACCGGGGTCAGCCTGCAGATACCCGGCACGCCACAAGGAGTCGCTAAAGTGCGATGAGCCAAGTAAAGCCCCCCTCCGGCCAAACCCTCCCCTAACCCCAACGATGCTGGGTAAATTGTGCTCCGCTCTATGGGACTCCCGGTCATGGCCGGTTGTGATACAGCCTGGGATCGAACCCAGGTCTGTAGTGACGCATCTAGCACTGCGATGCAGTGCCTTAGACCGCTGCGCCACTCAGGAGACCCTTCAATATATGGTCTTGACTGATAAGAAACAGTGTATTCTTGGTACAACATGCTAAAATCGTCTGAACAGGCATCATTTTGATCAATTTGCAGATAAACGCAAACCACACTGTGGGCTTACTCAGAAACCATTCCCCTCACAGATGAAGGTGCTATCGTTATGGCGATAAGTTGTACATTCTGTTAGTCAGCACCTTACCTTGAAAGGTGTACATCTGACATACAGACATTGGATATTGATTCAAAACCACATCTTCCCACAAAATAGAACAAATGTTCGAAGTGAAAACGCATAGCGAGGCCGGTTCCCGCGTATCTGCAGTCGTTTGAATGGGGGGGCACTAGCTAATTCCATCTCTCTGTCAACTACTCGCCATTCCTTTCGGTTCGTCTATTCGGTGTCCCCTAAAGTCCTTGGTGGTTTCTGCCCTATCAGCTAGGTAACATTAGTCTTGTGGCCCGGCTCGAGATAAAAAGCACAAAAAAAACACCTCGTCGGCAAACAGACCAAACATGTTGCAAACTGCGCCTTGATCACCCCTAGAGCGCTATCTTGACACATGCTGGGTATACAGGGCTCAGCAATTCCTCCGACACAAAAGGCGAGCAAACAGTGCTGGAGGTGAGCGGTAGGGTCAGGACAGATAAGTGTCAGGGCGGGGCCCAAAGTCTTCGCCCGGGTTCCAAGAGGACATTAGCTAGCGTTTTAGCTAGCAAACAAAAGGGCCAACCAAGCGCTGGCGTGAAAAGGAAGCTGTCATCCCAGGGATCAGGGCACAAAAGAATGCAGGCGGAGAAATATGAGCAACGTCCATGGAGCGCTGGGTGTCTGTCACGTAGTCTCGCCGGCTGCCCAAGAGCACCCATCTAACGCCTTGGCGTATCGCTAAGTCAACAG
Source organism: Oncorhynchus clarkii lewisi (assembly GCF_045791955.1). NCBI lineage: Eukaryota > Metazoa > Chordata > Actinopteri > Salmoniformes > Salmonidae > Oncorhynchus > Oncorhynchus clarkii. Next base: position 45,844,994 of record NC_092155.1, read on the forward strand.
TAAGGTAAATACGAGAGAGAGAAAAGAACGACAGGCACTTTTTTTTTCTTCCTTTTCTTCACTCTCATCGGATGAATGATGCTGATATGGAAAAACACTCAAACACTATAAGCACAAACAAAGAAAAAGTCCTAATCTGCCCGGCAACAAAGTCATCCCAAGGTCCTTGAGGGTTCGAGACCCTTTGAAGCTGGGAGGAGGTATGGCCGACGGGTGTCATACACCCGGGTAATGGGACATGTTAGTGTGTGTGTATATATATATATATATATATATATATATATATGTGTGTGTACCACATCAATCTGTGAAAGGCATGACACATGCCCCGTCAAAAAGGGTTGCCATTTCAACTTCAACAAGTCTGTGCTGATAACTCATATTTTTTTAACAAGTTGAAACACTCAAGATGTTTAACAGTGCAGGCCCGCATGGCAGGTCACATTAAAAGACTCGACGTTAGTCCCTAGACGATAAAAAAAAAAAAAAGAGTCAAAGAACGGTATCACATTCACCACAGGACCATTTCAAACACAAATAGTCACTTGCACACAGCAAACTTATGCGATTCACCGGACCAACACCAGCCAGATCAATCACCAGGAGGTCATTACGCCCTACAAAGACTCTCTTAATTGTGCAGAGCTATATCCGACAATGTGAAGACACGGCAAGGCGCTTTCTTTTCCGTCTTCACATGGAGAGAGATTTTATCAGCGACCACTGAATCATTTGTTGACTCGGCACAAGTGCCTTCTTTGAAATAGCAAACACTTGAGATGCAGGACAAAGAGAAAGGGCGAGATGACAAAAGTAAAAGGTGTCGGAGTGACAAAGGCCCTGTCACGGAGTTGACACGCCCTGCAACGGGGTTAGGAGAAGGGTGAGTAAACACCATTAATATAGCTTTGGAAAGGGATCTGCGCTTGTTTGATTTGGGCTTTGCTGCGTTCCCTCGGCAGCCCGAGACAAAACGGAAGATATTTGATTGAGTTATTTGACAGTTTGGATAAGTTTGGATCACGGATCACTAGAGAGACGGGTCTTTGTTCCACCGCTGGGACATCCTTCTGTTACTAACAGTGTGTGGATATGGGGCTTTACGTGTCATTAAACACACACACGCATATGTGAGAATGTATTGTTGTACCACTTTGGAGGATCTTGGACTCTGTTTTTTTTTATTTATTAAAATAACCACTCTCCAGGTGTCCACACTCACACTCAAGCATGCATGCACACACACACAAACACACATTAAAAAAAAAAGTTAAAAAAAAAGGTTTTTAATGAAACGCACACACTGACACATATAGTATCTATTCATGCAACACACACACACTTTTCACTTGTGCCCTCTCTCCCAGTGCCCTCTACCTCCCTCCCTTTCCCAGAGGGAGTGTGAGCTGACAGTGGGCTCCAGTGTGTGCTGCGAAGGGGGAGAAGAACAGGAGAGGAGCAGCAGTGTGAACCTCTATTGTACGCCCACCTGCTCCTGTCAATACCTGATCCGGGACCAAACTCTGCTACCACAATAGGCCGTGTCACTCTGAAGGATCCCTCCCAGTCCCATAGCAGAGAGGCCTTCCAGACAAGGGCCCGTGCGCACAGCTTGATTGAAAATCGGTTCTTTTGCGGAGCCCGGCCGTTATATTATGTTGTGATAAAGGGGAGCATAATAGCTTTTAAATGGATGACTCCGGGTGGCTCTGCCGTTGCAGTGGGGGGAGCGGAGGGACAGGCTGAATGGACGTTGCCCCGAGCTAAGCATCTCCTAGATTGAGCTGTCCGTCTCGGGGAAATGAGTCCGAGTTAACACCTCGGCATCGCCCAACGCCCCGGGACAGACAAGACTGGGCTTCCTTTTCTTCTCTTCTCTGTTCTGTTCTGTCCACCTGGATCACTCTCATTATCCAGGAACGGATGGTGGCGGTGGCCGTGCCGTGCTCCAGGGCTGATCACACACAGACGTCAAGAGACATACACGCACACGGAGAGACGCACACACGCGCACGCAATTTCTAACACACACACACTCTCACTAACGCTCGCACACCCACCTGAGCTTTTCACCCATAGAGCCCAATTCACACTGCCCATTAACTCTACCCAAGCCTAATTACACACAGACCTCATGCATTCACACAAGTCACACATCCTCTTAACTCTACATACTACCCAGATATCATTACACACACCTGTCTGTGTCACAACTCTAACCAACACCCATTCAATAGGTGGATCCTGCACAGTATACGATCCTTTCAACTCCCATTCAATTCCCACAATGACGACTACTAGCGTTAAAACCCTACCCTGAGCATTCTGTAGATAGGATCACGTTTAGACAAAGGAGATCTGGGATCTAATCAAATATTATCTCTCATAACAAGCCCCCCCAACCTATTCAGTTGGGGCTAGAGGGGACAGACTGACAGACAGTGGGCCCCCCTCCATCAAGGCCCATTAACAGCACTGACCTCCCCCCTGCTTTCTTAGTGCCCCATCTCCCCGGTCTCTCTTCTCCCTTCCCTCTCTCTCGCCCTCTCTCTTCCTCTGTTCCTTCCCTCCCTCTCTCTGTAGGCCTGTCTATTTTTCTAAGACCAGAGGCGGTGTGGGGAGCGTTCCTGGAGGAGTTTCGTGATGGCTATCGATGGCTGGGCTGTTATGGCTATCTTTGATAAGGGACCTAAAAGAGAGAGAGACAGGATGTCTCTTCCAAACACAGGCGAGACGACGTCGAGGTGGGATTTCGACGGCGGGAGGAGAAATGTTTGGGACCTGCTGTTGGTGGCGTGCCCAGCGCTGGAACAAACTGATAGGTTTTTTGAAACGGCAAAGAAAAAGGACAGAGCGTGACCTTAGATTGACAGATAAAGTGAATGTAGCCCGAAGGAAAATCACACCACTCAGCAACAACAAAAATAATCTAATCCAAAACGGGCAAAATAATTGACACACTGTAAACTATGTATTTTGAACGAGGTCCTGACTAGCTGAATTATTGGCTAGAACAGTATTGAAATAAAATACTCATATACAGACAATGATCTCTGTCTGGAGTCTGACTAAGTCACGGAGCTATCAGAACCTCTTCTGTTGGTCATTTTACCAGGGAGCAGCAGGCCGACCCCTCAGAATCAATGTTCAGCAGTCATTTTGGGCCTGTAACATGAGTGTTGTACAGGGTAAGGCAGGAGCAGCTTACACACAGAAAGAAAGAAAGAAAGAAAGAAAGAAAGAAAGAAAGAAAGAAAGAAAGAAAGAAAGAAAGAAAGAAAGAAAGAGCGAGAGCGAGAGAGAGAGAGAGAGAGAGAGAGAGAGAGAGAGAGCGAGAGCGAGAGCGAGAGCGAGAGACAGAAAGACAGAAAGACAGAAAGACAGAAAGAGTGCGAGTATAGCTTTCAGAGGGAGGGGGAGAGAGAGAGAGAGAGAGAGAGAGAGAGAGAGAGAGAGAGAGAGAGAGAGATTGAGGGGGAGAGAGAGAGAGATTGAGGGGGAGAGAGAGAGAGAGATTGAGGGGGAGAGAGAGAGAGATTGAGGGGGAGAGAGAGAGAGAGATAGAGAGAGAGAGAGAGAGATTGAGGGGGAGAGAGAGAGAGATTGAGGGGGAGAGAGAGAGAGAGATTGAGGGGGAGAGAGAGAGAGATTGAGGGGGAGAGAGAGAGAGATTGAGGGGGAGAGAGAGAGAGAGAGATTGAGGGGGAGAGAGAGAGAGAGATAGAGAGAGAGAGAGATTGAGGGGGAGAGAGAGAGAGATTGAGGGGGAGAGAGAGAGAGAGATTGAGGGGGAGAGAGAGAGAGAGATTGAGGGGGAGAGAGAGAGAGAGAGAGAGAGATTGAGGGGGAGAGAGAGAGAGAGAGATTGAGGGGGAGAGAGAGAGAGAGAGAGAGATTGAGGGGGAGAGAGAGAGAGAGAGAGATTGAGGGGGAGAGAGAGAGAGAGAGATTGAGGGGGAGAGAGAGAGATTGAGGGGGAGAGAGAGAGAGATTGAGGGGGAGAGAGAGAGAGAGAGAGAGATTGAGGGGGAAAAAGAGAGAGAGAGATTGAGGGGGAGAGAGAGAGAGAGAGAGAGATTGAGGGGGAGAGAGAGAGAGAGATTGAGGGGGAGAGAGAGAGAGAGATTGAGGGGGAGAGAGAGAGAGAGAGATTGAGGGGGAGAGAGAGAGAGAGAGAGATTGAGGGGGAGAGAGAGAGAGAGAGATTGAGGGGGAGAGAGAGCGAGAGAGATTGAGGGGGAGAGAGAGAGAGATTGAGGGGAGAGAGATTGAGGGGGAGAGAGAGAGAGAGATTGAGGGGGAGAGAGAGAGAAAGACAGAAATGTGCGAGTATAGCTTTCAGAGGGAGAGAGAGAGCGAGAGAGAGAGAAATAAAAAAAGAGAGAGCGGGGGGCCTATGCGTGCCCCGTAGGTCTAGTCATAATATGAACTTTCCAGAGGAAAACGCTTTCCGTGGCTTTGTGCCATGTAGCGTGTGCCTCGCCTCTCTAATCGGCAAATGTTTCGTCTCGCGTACAGGACTAGAGGAGGAAAAAGAGAAGGAGAGAGCGAGAGCAACTGCATATGACGGTTGTCTCAGCCAGCCTACATAATGTAGGGTACACCCTGTCGGAAGTGGCTGCCTCCAAACTATACCCAACCTTTTTGTGACGTGATTAGCTCAGAGTGCGTAATTACATGTGAAGGAAATGCTGTAAAATATCCGACTATATATGTGATTGACCAAAACGCCAGCCTCCTGAAATGAGAATCCGACCCAGGAAGATTCTGGTCTGATTAGCCTTGCGGTGGAGAGAGACAGAGGGAGAGAGAGAGAGAGAGAGAGAGAGAGAGAGAGAGAGAGAGAGAGAGGGAGGGAGAGAGAGAGAGAGAGAGAGAGAGGAAGGAGGAGAGAGAGAGAGAGAGAGAGAGGGAGGGGGAGAGAGAGAGAGAGGGAGGGAGAGAGAGAGAGAGAGAGAGAGAGAGAGAGAGAGAGAGAGGGAGAGAGAGAGAGAGAGAGAGGAAGGAGGAGAGAGAGAGAGAGAGGGAGGGGGAGAGAGAGAGAGAGATGGAGGGGGAGAGAGAGAGAGAGAGAGGAAGGAGGAGAGAGAGAGAGAGAGGAAGGAGGAGAGAGAGAGAGAGAGAGAGAGGGAGGGGGAGAGAGAGAGAGAGATGGAGGGGGAGAGAGAGAGAGAGAGAGAGAGAGAGAGAGAGAGGAAGGAGGAGAGAGAGAGAGAGAGAGAGAGAGAGAGAGAGACGGAGAGAGAAAATCATTCACTCCATGAGCTTACTGAAGCAACTTCAATATCCTCTAATGTCATGTTGAAATGAAAATGAATAGTTCAATACAGGCTGGCTGCACGCCTCTTCCATTTCCACATCGTGTGGCGTGACCAAATGGGCGCGCTCCGTTGGACGGATAGGGGGAGGCTGCACCGAAAAGCTGATACCTCCAGTAATCAGTTGGATTTTCCAACGTTGGCGACCAACTCATTTGAAAGAGGGCGACGGTGGTCCAATGGTAGTAGGAGATGCAAATGGAAGGAGTATCTTCGTTTGGCGGCTAGACGGTCTCACCGGGCTAAAAGAGCTGAGGACCAAGAGTCTCAAGCACCGTTCACTTACCTCTCTCAAGGTCGCATAACAGAAAAGGACCCTTAATTCTTCAACACGTTTCTTTCATTCAGGCTCAGTCAGAATATTTACCACTCTCTGTAGGTACTTAAATAAGCCACAAACTGAGCCAAGATGTCTAAAGAACGTAGACAGAACATCAAAACCACGACCTACCTCCCATCCGAAGGAGCCGTCTTTGACCGTGGCACTCTGCAGTGCGCTGTGAGGTCCGAAGCACTCTCCCATCCCGATCCGGGTTTTGGCCCATATCCCCAGGCCCGCTCCGGGGACCGAGGACTCGCGCAGCTCCAGGTCACTGGGGATGGGAATGTCATCGGGAATGTAGACGGGCACCTCATAGGGCGAGCCTTCCTTGGGCGTGAAGGGGTCCTCGTTGTGGTGATGGTGGCGCCCATGGTGGCCGTGGTGATGGTGGTTGTTGGGGTGCGGTGACGAGGGTCCTACAGGGATGGGGGACATGATGCTGTCCTCTGTCTCCTCCTCGCCACTCTCGGCCCCTCCCGCCAGGAGGTGGGGCTCTGTCTCGTACATGCTGTCCACTGTTTCGCTGTCATCTGAGAGAGGTGAAGAGAACGAGAGTTAGTTCTGTAGCTTATATTCAACCTTTCTTTAACCACGCAAGTCAACTGTGAATCAGAGAGAAAGAGAGAGAAATTGCTACAAAGTACATATTACAAGCCTTCAGAGTGAGAGAAATATGCTTGACCTATTCTCTCCAACTCACTCCATGTTGTAAGACACAGTCTCAACAACAGGGCTTATGTACCAATATCACTAAAAGGCAAACTGTATTTTGTAGACAGGAACTTTATAGACAGAATCACCAATAGAACGTAACCATCTAGGCCCGTTCTACTAACTGACTCACTCAACCCAAACAAGCGAAAGACGGAAAAGCTTAAAAGCCTTCAGCCCCAGTTAGGGCTGCCTGCCCACAGTATTCCTAGTGAGGACATTCCCCACCGTCAGAGGAAGCCCTGATGGGACATGATGTTCCATTCAGTCACAGCCACCGCCATTTCCTACAGGGTCATCTTACAGATAATGGAGGGAGAAATGACCCAGGTGTTGCCAGTCACTCGCCAGTTTAGATTAGTCACCTATGTTTGTCACTGTTCTGTGGCTGACAGCATAATTGCGGCATTTGGGATTCCACCGTCCAGAGTCAGTGACGAGCACAAAGCATTAGAGGGGCACAAGTCTAGCTAGACGCCACAAACCTCTCCACCACAGAGTCACGGGCAGATCACTTGGAGATATACAGACACACACTTTGGAGCAGGAGTTGGAAAGATACGCCACTGAATAAATGAAAATGAACAACACAATTCAACGACAAAACATCTACGGTTATAGGTAGCAGATATCTTTCTGGTGCAAGTGTCATGCCGTAACAAAAAGTGGAAAATCTCAGAATTACAACGCACGTCAATACCCAGGGGCAGCACTCAAATGTAACAAACCTGTTGATTTTGTTGATACCAAACTCACAACACTTTATAGGTTGCCTGGACGACGGACGGAGCAGGCAGGCTCTAGCGTGGCAGTGTGGAGAGGAGTGAACAAGTCCTGGTGTCTTTTGCTAGAAGCACTAACTGCAGTTTGCTGTCCAAACACAGGCCGGGGAAATCAGTCTGAACTAGGCTCCGCAATTACTGCAGGAGTGTTTCCAATCAGCCGGCTCCCTCCTCCTCACGACCGGCCCTGCCAACAACATAACACCGCTTCAGGACTAACGGAGGCTGGCCTGGCGCTCGCATCCACGGCCGTTGAACTCTTAAACCAAGTTGAAAACATAAAGACGGGAGTTTTAGCCAGTTGAACTCGCTTACTTCTACTTATTGTTTTATTTATTTGTTTGCTTGTCAGGGACCGTGTACAACATGCTATTGCACCAGATTTAGCTAGATAGATCATTTCAATCTGTAGTTTCTGGGCAGAAAACAATCCACATCAATATTTTATCATAATGATACAACATAACACATTAAATCCCAAAATATAAAAAAAAGTTCAAATATACGATCGACAATATAAAGACAATATTACATTGGAGTTTAAATGTCCCTTGGTCCTACAGTATCTAACATCTTAAGAGTCACTGTTGAGTGAGGATACTCGACAAACTAGTATGATCCAGTTTAGAGCCTAATGACCTAATCAACTCAACGGTTGCACAAGTTTCAGATCGCAAGCATTTCTCTCCACCTGAGATAACATCTGCAAATATGTGTATGCGACCAATAATCTTTGATTTAACGTAACTTTGAAACCTCAAGAGCTGTTCATGATGACCATTACCGCATTTACGGTATGAACAGAAAGTCTCCGAAGTTAGACATTGGAATGAGGAATTTGAGGAGAATTGAATATCGTATAATTGACAGCAAGGAGTATCTGAAATCAATTATCTGCTTTCGCTCCAATAAACGCTTGGGTTTTGGCTTGTAAAATTGAGAGAAAAAAATAATTGCTGAATGAACGGATATGTAAGTCTAGAATGTAAACGTGAACTATGAAAGCACTGTGACAGGCTCCCAGCGACTGGCGAGAGAGAGTCCTGACAGATCTGGGAAACTTGTCATATAAAATCTAGGCAGTAAAACGAAGGCATTTATGACCAATTTTGCGTCATCCAGTGGATTTTTCTTCTTTTCTTTTTTTTCTCGGGAAAACAAACGTTTTACCCATTTTCTTTAATGATCAGGGTTTCATAGGGGCCCAGACCAGGCGGGCAATTAAGCGAAGGGAAACATGTACGCCAGCAGTAGCTTCCACTTTTCACAGATCAATTAAACTTTTATAACCGCGGCCTATCTGGTGCAGTTTTCAAGAATCAAAAGTGTTTTTGAACCACTAAAAAAAATAAAAATCTCTCTCCTTTTTGCTGGCACCCGACCCATCTAGCGCAATTTGAACAACCGAAGAGAGGGTTGGAAAATCTATTAAATACTGTTAGACTTTAAGAGCCTCGAAGCAGAAACACACAGATCACTACCTCGAAATTGAGCAGCGAGAAGGGTGGTGGGGGGGGGGGGGAGTAACGTCCCTAATTTTAATGAACAAAACATCATTTGTGTAAGACAGAAACCACTGGAGCGGAGCGCCAAGCGAAAACACAATGTGATTTAAAGGAGACTTGTGGCCAGAAGTTAAGATCCTCCGAGCTCAGTTCCCTTATTCATAAAAATTCACCTAGAAAAAAAAAAGGGAAAGTTAAAATTAATCACCACAGAAGAAAAAAAAATCCTCTTCCCTCCTTTTTTCCCTGTGACATTCTAGTCGATGGCTTGGCCATGTTCGACCATGAAATTCACTACAAATAAAGAGAAAAGGAGAGGGGGAGAAAAGTAAGCAGGAACATAATGAAAGGGGCCAGGAAGAGGAGGAGGAAAGTTAAAAAGTGACGTGAGACGGCTGAGCCAAGACGTTTTTACTTGCGTGCTTGGCTTTGGTCTCTGAAGAGGAGTGAGATGTTAGCACTGTCTCCCGGAGGGCTGCTTAAAAAACCTCCGCCAGATAGTGCCTTCCTTTCTCCCTCCACCATGTTGTTCTTTCTCTCCCCGTCTCTCTTTTCACGGGGAACTATTTATCCTGATTACATCAGGGGTCAATCATTAATTCGCACCTTGGGGGTCCTGGCGTTGGCTGGGCCCACAATGGGCCGCTTGTTTGGTCCATGTTATTCCACTGGAAACTACCGTGCGTCCAGAGAACCCGGCGACATGAAGGCATCAGATTTATTTGATAAATTGTAAATGCACTCTTTTAAACACCCCTGTTATTGCTAGCCGTGCTGGAAAACAAAGAGACATTGGGTGTACACACACACACACACACACACACACACACACACGGGGGGGGGGGGGCTCCCCCCCCCCCCCCCCCCCCCCGTTCTCTCTACACACAAACCAGAACAAGGGGTCAGACTACATCTGAGCTTTAAGATGAGCTGACTTGTTCCTCTCTGTCCCATAATGGATGTTGTTAGTTTTTATTAACGCTCTGCTATTTCATGTTGTAATGATCAGTGATCCTCTATGCTATTTCATGTTGTAATTATCAGTGATCCTCTATGCTATTTCATGTTGTAATGATCATTGATCATCTATGCTATTTCATGTTGTAATGATCATTGATCATCTATGCTATTTGATGGATCATATCTCTCAAGAAAGTCTTTACTAACTCGAAATTTCCCGAAAGGATATGAAATATCCTAAAATACTCCCCAAGGATGTCACACACTTGCCCATTTCAGTGTACTTCAGTGTACTCATACTGAGCCAGCAAACCATGGTAATATACTCACAACACAATTAAGATAAGGTTATACAAGTAACAGCTCGTTGAGAGTTCACAGGGCAACTAAACTTCTTTAGGACATTGGCGAGAAAGAAACAAACCCGTCCCCCCACTTTTAAATATATCACTGCAAAAATATGACAAAAAAATATATATGAAACATCATCCAATAACAGCAACACATGACAGATAAAATATTCAATTAATGATTGCAAGACTCGACTTCAAAAATAACTGTGACATACATTATCTACCTATGAGCATTGAAAATAAATATATAGACGATGATATGTAGGCTAGAGCATATAAATAAGAATGAATAGAATGGGCTTGGAAGCTCAAACCCTGGCAACTGACTGCCAAGCTCACGAGTAGCCTCGCAATGGCTGCCTGGTATTGTGACGAAATAAATGCCTTTGTATTTTGGAATATTCCATCAACTGATGCTGCATTGCCATGGTAATGTAGAATGTTCATTCAAATGATGCTAACTGATGTGGCTCATGACAATGGAATGTATATTTTGTAATGTCAGTTGACTCAACAAATCACAGGTCAGATTGAAGGTTACACTTCCTGCTTTGATGTCCTGGCATGGGTACACTTAAAATGGCTGCCGGTCCACCAATTATCCGATCATTGACTTGAATGGAGATGTCCTTTCTATTTCATTTCATTTCTATTCTCATTTCTATGGGCTACAGGTATCGTACATGCCACACTATATTAGGGAACGCCAAAGGAAAATATTAAAATGTTATCAAACAATGCAATTCTTAAAATAAAAACCTGACTAAGCAGTGATGACCGTTGCCAGGTGATCAATGTTACCATAGTAACATTGACGAGTAAAGTGTGATCAAAAGGCCATTAAAGCGAAAATCTGAAAATCACGGTGTACTACAACAGGCCAACTGTTCTAGGCTCTGTTTATTCAGCCCCACTAAAGAGTTAGACGTGGAGAGATAGAGATCTGCAGCAATTTTCTGCAGTCTGCATCCACTCACGTAAACACATGTTCCTTGTGGCACAGGGACTTGACTCGGTGATGCCGTCTCGTTTTAGTGGAGCAGCTTTGGCACTGGCTGACTTAACTGTGTGGTAGAATGCACTCTTCTTTGTGTGTGTGTGTGTGTGTGTGTGTGTGTGTGTGTGTGTGTGTGTGTGTGTGTGTGTGTGTGTGTGTGTGTGTGTGTGTGTGTGTGTGTGTGTGTGTGTGTGTGTGTGTGTGTGTGTGTGTGCGCGTGCGTGCGTGTGTGTAGCATGAAGACATTTGTGACATTCAGCTTCCTTTAAATCAAATATGCAGTGCGAAAAATCTCTGCAGCATGTGAGCAATGGCATTCAAATCAAAGCGATTGTTTTGTTTCGTTTCACCCCGTTGGGAACACAATTGCATCACCTCAAATGCGTACAATGTTATTTGCAGCACGGTGCTGGTTCGATTGAATTCTGGATTGCTTCTGGATCAGCTCAGTTGGGCCTGAACTGCAATGAAGGGCCAAATGTATGGTTAACTCTACCCTCTCAAATTCAGTAAGAAAATCCTAAATACATAAATGTGCATTGGACTACAACTGTATGACAACGCTAATAAAAAATGAGTGGAATTGGGTGGCTGTTGCTCAGTGATCGGGCCCTACCAGTCCAGTGCACACAGAGACTATATCATTGTCTCAGAGTAAGTCAATATTTCAATTCCGAGGTCCGTTCCTGATGAAAAGCAAGTATCAAGGGAAAACTGCACAAATATGCAATATTTCCCCCGCCCCAAATATGGGGAGAAAAAGTTTCTCTGGTGGTGGGGGTTTGGGTGGGGGTGTGGAACCATGACAGATATGAAAAATGACCAGGCGGCCCTGTTGCTTAACAAACGTATAAACATTTGATGTGTGTGTGTGGGGGGGGGGGACCCGCCTAATCTGGTGCTCGCCACCCCACCTCCCCAATAACCCACAGAATATCGCTCCACTTAGCAGAGTTATTGGTATCGTTAGGGCCACAAACGAGAAACTCTTACCTGTTCCTCTTTAATCAGGCTCTTTGATGATTGGTTCTGTCTTAACAAAGAGCCTTAAATCGGGCCAGATTTTTATGGGAGGAAAAAAGAGAGGCAGCAATAAAAAAAGAGGGCAGAGAAAGAGAGAGAGAGAGGGAGAGAGACAGACAAAGAGAGAGGGAGAAAGAGCGAGCGGGCAGAGAGAGAGAGAGAGGGAGAAGGAGCGAGCGGGCAGAGAGAGAGAGAGAGAGAGAGAGAGGGAGAAAGAGCGAGCGGGCAGAGAGAGAGAGAGGGAGAAAGAGAAACGGGAGAAGGAGAGAGAGAGGGTGGAGAAGGTGGGGGAGAAAGGGATGAAACTATGTGTGCGCTTTTCCATGGCGGTGGGTTTTTCATGATGACGTACGGTAGGACGGTAGTGAAAGAGAAAGAAAGGGTTGGTGGGAGGAGAGGAGGAGGGGGGAGCTGCACAGGGGACGGTCAACTACAATACTGGCTAGCCTCTCCAGAAACACACACTGTTTCCCCTTGTAAAAGCAACGGGGAACATTTCCAAGTAACACTTAAAGTAGCAATATTGCTTCTCCAGAGCGGGGGCGGGTGCCCGCCCACGGGGGCCTAGGGGTGAGATTTCAGCCCCCCCCCCAAAAAAAAAGAAAGGCCTGGGTTACTTCTGGTGCCTGAAACAAGAAAATAAACTTCCACTAACTCGGGGCTCTTAAAGCATGACTTGCTGTGGATCCCTCAGAGATCTGACACACACACACACACACACACACACACACACACACACACACACACACACACACACACACACACACACACACACACACACACACACACACACAGGACACAGCACACATAGGACACAGCACACATACACATACAGCTCTTTTAGAGAAGCCGCAGCCTGTTTGATAGATGTATGTGTGGGTCCCATCGGAGCCAGCAGGGCTATACTTCGGGATGTGTGTGTGTGTGTGTGTTTCATCTTTACTCAACAGGTTTGGACATGCAGTGGTGAGTATTAAGAGACTTGACCTTGACAACAGGAGTGAGTGTACAATAAATGAATGAGAAGCTTTGCATTTTAAGCGTAAAAACCTACAGGATTCTTCACTGATCGCATTTCTTTCTGCATTCCGAATGGGGAAGGAATCTGTGTGTGCAAGTTGCTCTGATTGGGCTGATATATTGATGTGTTCTTTGTGTTGAGCAGCTGAGAGCTACTACTGCCTGGCCGAGTGAGACAGAACCTCTACAAGCCTCCAGCTAAATGGAAGAGAGCTCCACCTCCTGCAGTGGAGAGCAGGTGTGTGCGTGCGCGCGCGCGTGTGTGTGTTTAGTGTGTATGTTGCGTTTGTGTGTATAACGTTTAGTTTGTGTGTGGTTGTGTGTGTGTGTGCAGGCTTCGTTTAGTGTGTGCATAACGTTGTGTGTGTGTGTGTGTGTGTGTGTGTGTGTGTGAGTGCGCGCGTGGTTTAGCGTGTATAACGTTTAGTGTGTGCATAACGTTTTGTGTGTGTGTGTGTGTGAGTTCGCGCGTGGTTTAGCGTGTATAACGTTTAGTGTGTGTGTGTGTGTGTGTGTGAGTTTGCGCGTGGTTTAGCGTGTATAACGTTTAGTGTGTGTGTGTGTGTGAGTGCACGCGTGGTTTAGCGTGTATAACGTTTAGTGTGTGTGTGTGTGTGTGTGTGTGTGAGTTCATGCGTGGTTTAGCGTGTATAACGTTTAGTGTGTGTGTGTGTGTGAGTCC